>NC_041384.1:62046644-62094952 GCF_002162155.2 Triticum dicoccoides | reverse complement strand
GAAGGGGGAAGGAAGGAGAGGAGAAGGAAGAAGGAAAGGGGGGCGCTGCCCCCCTTCCCAAGTCCAATTCGGACTAGAGGGGGAGGGGCACGCGGCCCTGCCTTGGCCGGCCCTCTCTCTCTCCACTAAGGCCCATGTGGCCCATTAGTTCCCCCGGGGGGGGGGGGGTCCGGTAACCCTTCGCCACTCTGGTTTTCCCCGAAATCACCCGGAACACTTCCGGTGTCCGAATATAGCCGTCCAATATATCAATCTTTATGTCTCGACCATTTTGAGACTCCTCGTCATGTCCGTGATCACGTCCAGGACTCCGAACTATCTTTGCTACATCAAAACACATAAACTCATAATACCGACCGTCACCGAACGTTAAGCGTGCGGACCCTACGGGTTCGAGAACTATGTAGACATGACCGAGACACGTCTCCGGTCAATAACCAATAGCGGAACCTGGATGTTCATATTGGCTCCCACATATTCTACGAAGATCTTTATCGGTCAAACCGCATAACAGCATATGTTGTTCCCTTTGTCATTGATATGTTACTTGCCCGAGATTCGATCGTCGGTATCTCAATACCTAGTTCAATCTCGTTATCGGAAAGTCTCTTTACTCGTTCCGTAATGCATCATCCCGCAAATAACTCATTAGTCACATTTCTTGCAAGGCTTATAGTGATGTGCATTACCGAGAGGGCCCAGAGATAAGGAGACACAAATCCTAATCTCGATTTATGCCAACTCAACAAACACCATCAGAGACACCTATAGAGCATCTTTATAGTCACCCAGTTACATTGTGACGTTTGATAGCTCACTAAGTGTTCCTCCGGTATTCGGGAGTTGCGTAATCTCATAGTCATAGGAACATGTATAAGTTATGGAGAAAGCAATAGCAGTAAACTAAACGATCATAGTGCTAAGCTAACGGATGGGTCTTGTCCATCACATCATTCTCTAATGATGTGATCTAGTTCATCAAATGACAACACATATCTATGGCTAGGAAACTTAACCATCTTTGGTTAACGAGCTAGTCAAGTAGAGGCATACTAGGGACACTCTGTTTGTCTATGTATTCACACATGTATCAATTTTCCGGTTAATACAATTCTAGCATGAATAATAAACATTTATCATGATATAAGGAAATATAAATAACAACTTTATTATTTCCTCTACGGCATATTTACTTCAATCGTTACTTGCTCATTACAAATTGCCTTGCTATCAAACTACTCTGTTATTTATAATTTCAGCACTTGCAGACATTACCTTGCTGAAAACCACTTGTCATTCCCTTCTACTCCTCGTTGGGTTCGACACTCTTACTTATCAAAAAGAGCTACAATTGATCCCCTATACTTGTGGGTCATCAACCGTGAAGGGATTGACAACCCCTTTATCGCGTTGGGTGAAAGTGTTTGATTGTTTGTGCAGGTGCATAGATTGGGGACTTTCTTATACCTCCTACTGGATTGATACCTTGGTTCTCTAACTGAGGGAAATACTCTCTACTTTCCTGCATCACCCTTTTCTCTTCAAGGGAAAAACCAACGCAAGCTCAAGAAGTTGCAGGAAGAATTTCTAGCGCCATTGTCGGGGAGGTCTACATCAAGCCTACCAAGCACCCATCATAAACTCTCATCTCTTGCATCACATTATTTGCCATTTGCATCTCATTTTCCTCTCTCCAAAATGATTTTCAAAAAAACACAAAAATATTTGCCTTTTTATTCGCCCTTCTTCCGTTCGTCTTTTCGTTTGCCTTTTGTTTGCTCATTTGCTAGATCAGTTTGTTGCCACCATGTCTGAATCTGTGGAGGTTTTCATCAAAAAAGATAGTAGTAATCTTGAGGAAAATTTTGATGACTTTGCTAATAACGAGCCTCATGAAGAACCTACCATCATGCATACAAAAAATTCCGCATAGGTAGCAGTAATATTATTGGAGAAGTGTTATTCAAGATTCCTTTACGTGTGCTGGTACGCTGTGTATGTTAGGAGGATCTATTCTTCATAAAACTAATAGTATTGCGGATGCTATAAATTTTCCCATAATTAAACTTGAAAGACAATTTGTTCATATGCATCCCTGCATACAAATGATTTTCCTAGAGTTTTCTAATATTCAGCACTCTCAAGTTAAGCGTGCCGCCACTATATTTTTAGCTCACGAGTTTAGATTTATCATGAAAGAAGCTAGCGAATTTTTTTCTCATTATAAAATAAATGTTGGTTGTCCTCCCATAGAGGAGATCCTTTTTAATCAAGAGGAAATAATGAGACTACAATCTCCTGATTATTTTGTTTATAATGAAAATTTGAGAAAAAGAGTCCCTACCGAAGTTTTGGTTGATAAGATCTTTGAACTTAATGATAATTTTGCTATACAAAACAACGGATTAGGGTTCGTGCTAGGAGATAAGCTTATGACATTTTACCAACGGAAAGCTTATAATGATGAGTTGATTATAAACTATAAGGGGCCGAAGGAGGAACCTAATCCTCCCGCACTCGATCTTAGGGATCCCTATCCTATTAAATTTAGCCCTTTTGATTATTTTTGCTTACCACAAAGGAAACTTGCTGCTGAAATAAGGGAGTATGATATGAGTATGGATGATCTCCCTTATTATGATGCCAATACCTAGATCTATTGCATTATGCCTAGCTAGCGGCATTAAACAATAACACTTGTTGGGAGGCAACCCAATTTTATTTTTGTTCTTACTTTTTTGGTTCTGTTTTTCAATAATTTTTCATCTTTCCTTTGGTTAGATGTGTTTTCATGTTTTAATTAGTGTTTGTGCCAAGTAAGAAATTTGGGATGGCTTATGGTGATAGTTGATTTGATCTTGCTAAAAAACAGAAACTTTTGCGCCGAGTAAAATAATTTTAGTTTTTAACAGAAGCGCGATAAAATACTGATTCTTTTTGCAGAAGATTAACATACAAATTTCCTCTGTTGTCCTAATTTTTCAGGATTTTTGTAGTTACATAAATATTTGAGATTTACAGATTTCTACAGACTATTCTGTTTTTGACAGATTCTATTTTCTATGTGTTGTTTGCTTATTTTGATGAATCTATGGGTAGTATCAGGGGGTATGAACCATGGAGAAGTTGGAATAAAGTAGATATTACAACAATATAAATAAAGAATGAGTTCACAACAGTACCAAAAGTGGTTATTTATTTTCTTATACTAACGGATCTCATGAGTTTTCTGTTGTGAATTTTTCAAGTTTTGGGTAAAGATTTGATGGACTATGGAATAAGGAGTGGCAAGAGCCTAAGCTTGGGGATGCCCAAGGCACCCCAAGGTAATATTCAAGGACAACCAAGAGCCTAAGCTTGGGGATGCCCCGGAAGGCATCCCCTTTTTCGTCTTCGTCTATCGGTAAATTTACTTGAGGCTATATTTTTATTCACCACATGAAATGTGTTTTGCTTGGAGCGTCTTGTATGATATGAGTATTTGCTTTTTAGTTTTCCACAATAATCATTGATGTACACACCTTTTGAGAGGGACACACATGAATCGTGATTTATTAGAATACTTGTAACATCCCAAATTTTCAATCTGGAATGTTATAGATTAGATCATCATTGCATATCATATTTTATTTTGCATTTTGGTGGATCCTAGAAATTCTACGCAACTCAATGACCCACGGAGAGAGTTGGGGATTTCGTTATTTTCATATTTGACTTTTCTCAAATTTTGAGAATAGGATCATTTGATTTTATTTATTTTATCATCAATTATTTCTATTACAAAAATATGAGAGAGGGAATAAAATGACTTTCCCAAAATAAAGAAATATTGAGGATTTAATAATAAAATCAAATAAGTTTTTATTTCGGTGTTTTATTTGAATTTAGGAAAAATGTGCGTTTTTCAAAATTGAATTTAGGTCCCAAATAAATGTTCACCTTGTGCGGCTTGATTTTAGAAGCCCGTGAAAATTTATTTCGGAATTTTTGGAGTCCGTTTAGTATTTCTTTTTATTTTTTCCTCTGCGTGTAATTATTAAAAAAACGCGCACCGACCTACGGGCCGTGTCCGACCTAGACACCGGCACTGTCACGCTTTATAAGCCGGGGCAACCCACCCGAGCAAACCCTAGCCGCCCCAGCCCCAAGCCGCCGTCGACGACGACGACGCCGCCGCCCCGCCGCCGTCGCCGCCGCCTCGAAATCCGCGCCGTTTTTTTTCCGAAAAAACCGTTGGTTTTTCCGCCGGTTTTTTTAGATTCGGTTTTTTTAAATAGATCGGTTTTTCGGTTTATTTAAATAGTGAGCGTTCGTCCCTTCGTTCGTTCTAGCGAACGTTCGTCATTTTTCTTTTTCTCGGATTAAATCCGCGATTTTTCTGATCGCGATTCCTAATCCGATTTTCGTTTTAGTATAACTTTTTGCTCGTTTATCGGAATCAGGCGATTCAACCGCCTAGAGTTTCGTCTCGAAACCCTTTATCCGTTTAACCAACTTAAACAAGATTTCGCTACTGTAAAATTTGCTCTAGATCCAGATTAGTAGAACGAAGTTGTTGTCTTTCGCCGTTTGACTTTTGTTGCTTCGTCCGATTTGGTTCTTTTTGCCAACCGGAGTTCTTAAGTTGAACCTTCTGGTTAGATCTCTTATTTGAGTTTTACCTGTGCATTAGTTGAGTACTTATTGTATGCTTGTTTGTTTGTCTGCGATAGAATACCCGGAGTGCGCCGCCTGTTACTTCGAATCTCTAGGTTTCCCGGATCATCAGCAAGGCAAGTAACACTTTGATCATACCTTTCCTACTACCCAGTTTTATTGCATTAGATCAATCCTCACACATTGCATGATTAGGATCTAATTAAATTGTGGGATGGGAAGTAGATGAGGTAGTACCTATTACCTGTTTATTATCAAACCTTTGGGAGTTACTTCTATGTTTTCTTATTATGCCATGCTATGCTAGTAGACGTGGATTGGGTGAGTGATATCCATGACAGATGTGAGTTTTGATTAATTAATGGTTTATCTAAGGTGGCAACTTAAACACACATCTTGGTGGATTGAGGCACCTGGATATTCCAGGACTTGCCTGTTTTCTTTTGGACCGCCACCCAGGCTCAAAGGGATCATGATACTATTCATACTAGAAACTTCCGTGTGCAGCCACAAGCTATTATGGGCTCTAGCATAGTTGACTAAGTTGTGCGAACTCTTACAGTGGTAGACTAGCAGATGTAGGGGATGTAGGTGGTACGGTCTACCCGATCGTAAGGTGCTAGCGCTTCTGAAAGACTATGTCTCGGTCATCCGTCTTCTCAAACACCATGTAGTGCGAGAAACCAAACGGAGACGATCGAGTCTTGTGGGGAAAAGTGCGCAAACCTCTGCAGAGTGTAATAAACTAATCATGGTTAGTCGTGTCCCCGATTATGGACATCTTGAGTATCTAGTACCTGGATTATCATCTGAATCTCAACATGTTACTCTAAATTAATTTTGTTGGGTTATGTTTAATGATGATGCTTAATTGGGATTGAGAATGCTGTCAACCATTCTCAATGTTTAACAACTACCATGATAGTTAAATAAATTTATTCCTTTAAAGTAGGGAAAAATTGGCTTTACGCAAAACTGTAACCATAGAGCTTTCCACCAGCTAAATATGCATATAGTATAGCTGTTTCATTCCATTACTCTCTATGTGTTACATTACCAGCATATTCCATGTGCTGACCCGTTTCGGGCTGCAACGTTAATGTTGTAGACTTTTCAGACGACGATTAAGGAGTTTTTAGGTCGTGGTTCTATACTCAGTGATGCCGTTGGAGTTGATGGACTCGCTTATCTTCCAAGCCTTCCGCTGTTATCGTTATTAGATGGCCTTAAGCCATATTTATTGTAATAAGTTCTCTTTTGAGACACTCGATGTAATAAGTGTGTGATTGCTACTCTGCTATAAATCCTCCGAGTACTGTGTGGTGTCAGCATTACTGATCCAGGGATGACACCAGAGCACAGAGATCAGACTGTTTGAGGTCTGGTCGCTACAGAGATGGTATCAGAGCACACGCTGATTGTAGGACACGACCACTAAGCTAAAAGACCTAGATCACTATCCACTCTCTTCTCTTCTGACTTCTCATCTTTTCCACTCTTTTAGGATGGCGGATGCAAGGAACAAGTTCACGCAACCGGATGAAGATACACCCGGACGTCACTTGAAGGAAGTCACTAGATACCTGAACATAGGAGTACCAAGCTTCACCGGAACCTACAACGCCACTTTACCTGAAGAAGAGCGCTGGATGATTCAAGTTCAAGTTCCAGGAAGGACGTTCATGCCAATCACTGTGCCCGTAGAGTTTTCTTTTGATGCACCAACTTGGAGTCTAGGAAAGAGCGTGGCAGCTCACATCGCCATGGGACGCATTGAAGAAGTCTACCGCGAGGATCTCAAGGATACTATCTACCAGATTTGTGGGCGCCGAGATGAGCACTGGGAGATGATCAGCACTAGGAAGGATAGATCAATTGCAGCTTTTATCCAGGAGTTAAACCAGCACATTCGACGACAGGAGAACCAGATGTGCGCCGACATGATAGATCTGAAGAAGGCTAAAACTAGAATCAAGGAACTGGAGGAAGAACTCAAGGCTACCCATGAAGATTATGAAGAGGAAATTGAAGTATTGGTGGAGAAGAATGACGACCTGATCAAGAAGATTGGAATATTTATGGGAGGCCCTACGCCAGTAGAAGAAGACGAAGAACCCAAGGAGATTAGCCCAGAAGACTACATCATCATCGACGGCACCGATTCGGATCCGGATAGTAGCGATGATGACTATGTTGATGAAGCTGGAGCAGATATCATGGAGTCTGCAACCGAAGAATATTTCTAGTAGACCACCTCATCAGTAGTAGTAGTCCACCATGTAAATAAAGTAGTCCGAGCACTTTTGCGATAGATAAATCGATTGTATGCCCTTGTTTGATTGAATGAAGTGAATTGTTTGCTTTTGCCTCATGTGCATATGGGTAGTGTTTTCTCTTTAGACCCCCTCTATTCTTACATCTCATCTTTTCTAAACCCCTCAGATGCCTCCAAGACGTGACCCCGGATTTGCCTTTCCACCGGAGCTCACCCAGTTGATCCAGCAGCAAAACACATTGATGCAGTTGCTAGTCCAGAATCAGAATCAGGGGAACAACAACAACCCACCACCACCACCACCACCTGTTGACCACTTAGCCCGTTTTCTTAGGCTGAATCCGCCGGTGTTTTCCAGTAGCACCGAGCCGATAGTAGCAGATGATTGGCTCCGCAAGACAGCTAGGGAGTTGACCATAGCAGGATGCACAGATGCGGAGAAGGTGAAGTTTGCCGCACATCAGTTAGAAGGACCCGCAGCATCATGGTGGGAGAATTTCACAGCTACTTTCCCAGTCGACACTATCACATGGGACCAGTTTCAGCAGGCTTTTCATACTGCACATGTTTCAGCAGGAGCTATGGCCATGAAGAAGCGTGAGTTTCGCAACTTGCGCCAAGGAGGACGGACAGTTGGCCAGTATGTGGAGGACTTTAGTAAGTTAGCACATTATGCCCCAGATGACATCGCTACGGATGCAGCTAAGCAGGAGAAGTTTCTGGAAGGACTGAATGATGAGTTGAGCATGCAGTTGATGGTAGCAACCTTCAACAACTACCAGGAGTTGGTAGATCGTGCTCTTATGATTGAAGGGAAGCAGTAGCAAATTGAGAATCGCAAGAGGAAGTATGGACAAGGGAAGTACAATTCAGGAGCTCAGCAGAAGCCACGTTTTACCCCTAGACCAGGAGGACATTTTCAGCATACCCATGGAGGAGGTAGCTCGCACAATCACAATGGCACCAAGAATGGTAATGGCAATGGAGGAAGCAACCGCCAGAACCGCACCAACCCATCAACCCCAGCTAAGAAGGACATGAGCCAAGTCACTTGCTTTAAGTGTCAGAAGACCGGACATTATGCCAATGAATGTCCTGAAGGCCAAAATGGCAATGGAAGTTCTGGGAAGAAACCGAACCCTTTCAACAGGGGACATGTGAACCACGTTAGCATGGAGGAGGTTGAAGCTCAGCCTGATGCAGTAATAGGTAAGTTTCTGGATAAGTCATTTACTGCACTAGTTCTTTTTGATACTGGTGCATCGCATTCATACATATCAAGGGGATTTGTGGATAAGTATAACCTATCAACCCAAGCCCTTAGGTCACCCATGTTAGTAACCTCGCCCGGAGCAGAGTATGTGGCTAGTCTATGGTGTGATCGGTTACCATTAAGGATTGGTAACTATGTTTTTCCCTCGGACCTAATAGTATTGGAATCCCAAGGATTGGATGTGATATTAGGCATGGATTGGTTATCAAAGTATGAAGGGAATATTGAATGTGCTAGTAAGTCAATTTTGCTTACCACCCCAGAAGGGAGAAGGATCAAGTATATATCCCGGCATGTGCCAGAGAGGACTCAAGTAAATTGCCTAACAGGAGTTGTGCAGGAGGAAGTACCAGTGGTAAAGGATTTCCCTGAAGTATTTCCATAGGAGTTGCCAGCCATGCCACCGGATAGAGATATTGAGTTTTTGATTGAGCTATTGCTAGGCACAGGGCCAATATCAAAGAGACCATATAGGATGCCAGCAAAGGATTTGGTGGAAATTAAGAAGCAGATTAAGGAGTTACTGGATAAGGGATATATTCGCCCAAGTTCTTCACCTTGGGGATCGCCAGTACTTCTAGTGGAGAAGAAGGATGGATCATTAAGGATGGTTGTTGATTATCGAGGATTGAATGAAGTAACGATCAAGAACAAGTACCCACTACCAATGATCAATGATCTGTTTGATCGATTGCAAGGAGCTAAGGTATTTTCCAAGATCGATCTGCGATCAGGATACCACCAGTTGAAGATTCGAGAACAAGATATACCTAAGACAGCTTTTACCACCAGGTATGGGCTGTACGAGTATACCGTTATGTCATTTGGTCTGACTAACGCACCCGCATATTTGATGAACATGATGAACAAAGTATTTATGGAGTTTTTGGATAAGTTCGCCGTGGTGTTCATTGATGATATCCTGGTTTACTCGAAGAATGAAGAGGAGCATAAGGAGCATTTGCGTTTGGTACTTGGAAAGCTCAGAGAACATCAATTATATGCCAAGTTCAGCAAATGTGAGTTTTGGTTGAAGGAAGTAGGATTCCTCGGACACGTTATATCTGGAGAAGGTATAGCAGTTGATCCCACTAAAGTTGATACCGTGACCAAGTGGGAAGCCCCAACAACAGTTGGAGAGATACGGAGTTTTCTTGGACTCGCAGGATACTACCGGAGATTTATTGAGAATTTCTCAAACATTTCAAAGCCTATGACTGAGTTGTTGAAGAAAGATACCAAGTTCATATGGACTGAGGAATGTGAGGCTAGTTTCTAGGAGTTGAAGAAACGCTTGGTTACCTCACCAGTGTTGATTTTGCCAGACCAGACCAAAGATTATGAGGTGTATTGCGACGCTTCACGTCGAGGACTTGGAGCAGTGCTTATGCAGGAAGGGAGAGTTGTTTCACATGCCTCAAGACAACTGAAGCCTCATGAGTTGAATTATGCTACGCATGATTTAGAGTTAGCAGCCATAGTGCATGCATTGAAAACATGGAGACATTTCCTCATTGGAAATCATTGTGAGGTGTACACGGATCATAAGAGTTTGAAATACATTTTCACACAGAAGGAGTTGAATCTCAGACAAAGGAGATGGTTGGAGCTCATCAAGGATTATGATATGAGATTGCATTACCATCCCGGAAAGGCTAATGTAGTAGCTGACGCATTAAGCCGTAAGATCCACGTCAATACATTAATGACGGGAGAAATACCAAGGGAGTTAGCAGAAAATCTTCGTGAACTATGTTTGGAAATAGTTCCGAGAGGCTATGTAGCAGCATTAGAGATTCAGTCAACTTTGATGGATAGAATCAGAGAAGCTCAAAAGACTGATAAGGAGATTGCCTCTATTAAGGAGAAATTGAGCAAAGGAAAGGCTAAAGGATTTCGTGAGGATGAACACGACACCCTATGGTTTGAAGACCGTGTTTACGTGCCCAATGACCCGGAGATTAGGAAGTTGATACTGCAAGAGGCACACGATTCACCATATTTGATTCACCCAGGAAATACCAAGATGTATTTGGATTTGAAGGATATTTTCTGGTGGACCGGAATGAAGAAGGATATTGCGGAGTATGTAGCAGTTTGTGATGTATGTCAGAGAGTAAAGGCAGAGCATCAGAAGCCAGCAGGATTGTTACAACCATTGCCGATACCCGAATGGAAGTGGGATAATCTAGGCATGGATTTTATCACAGGATTACCCAGGACTCGTTCAGGCTATGACTCGATTTGGGTTGTAGTCGATCGATTGACGAATGTAGCTCATTTCATCCCAGTAAAGACCACTTACACCAGTGCTAAGTTGGCAAAGATATACATGACCAGGATTGTATGTTTGCATGGAGTTCCAAGGAGTATCGTATCGGATAGAGGAACCCAGTTTACCTCAAAGTTCTGGAAGCAGTTGCATGAAACTTTGGATACCAGGCTAGAATTTAGTACAGCTTTTCATCCACAGATAGATGGACAGACCGAGAGAGTCAATCAGATTTTGGAGGATATGCTGAGAGCTTGTGCGCTAGATTATGGATCTAGTTGGGACGATAATTTGCCATATGCAGAGTTCTCTTACAACAACAGTTACCAAACCAGTTTAAAGATGGCCCCTTTTGAAGCATTGTACGGAAGGAGGTGCAGGACACCGTTATCGTGGGATGAAGTTGGGGACCGCCAGTTGTTTGGACCTGACCTGATTAAAGAGTCTGAACAGAGGGTGAAGTTGATTCGCGATAGGCTCAAGGTAGCCCAGTCCAGATAGAAAAGTTATGCAGATTCTAAACGCAAGGAGACAGTTTATGAAGTCGGAGATAGAGCTTATCTTCGAGTATCTCCACTTTGGGGAACAAAGCGTTTTGGAGTTAAAGGGAAGTTAGCGCCACGATTTGTAGGACCATATCGAGTTTTGGAGCGTGTGGGAGAAGTGGCCTACAAGTTGAAATTGCCCGAAGGATTGTCAGGAGTTCATGATGTGTTCCACGTTTCTCAGTTAAAGAAGTGCCACGCGGAGATGGCTGACATACCTTTGAGAGACACAGTGCCATTGGAAACTATTCGGTTGGATAACGATTTGACCTATGAGGAGAAACCAGTTAAGATCCTCGAGTTTGCCAGCCGAGTTACCCGCAACAAGGTTATCAAGTTTTGGAAGATTCAGTGGAGCCACCACACGGAGGATGAAGCCACCTGGGAACGAGAGGAAGAATTGCTCAAGGACCACCCTCACCTATTTTCTAGCCAACCCGAATCTCGAGGGCGAGATTCATCTTAAGGGGGGTAGGTTTGTAACATCCCAAATTTTTAATTTGGAATGTTATACATTAGATCATCATTGCATATCATATTTTATTTTGCATTTTGGTTGATCTTAGAAATTCTACGCAACTCAATGACCCACGGAGAGAGTTGGGGATTTCGTTATTTTCATATTTGAGTTTTCTCAAATTTTGAGAATAGGATCATTTGATTTTATTTATTTTATCATCAATTATTTCTATTACAAAAATATGAGAGAGGGAATAAAATGACTTTCCCAAAATAAAGAAATATTGAGGATTTAATAATAAAATCAAATAAGTTTTTATTTCGGAGTTTTTTCGGTGTTTTATTTGAATTTAGGAAAAATGTGTGTTTTTCAAAATTGCATTTAGGTCCCAAATAAATGTTCACCTTGTGCGACTTGATTTTAGAAGCCCGTGAAAATTTATTTCGGAATTTTTGGAGTCCGTTCAGTTTTTTTTCTTCTACGCGTAATTATTAAAAAAACGCGCACCGACCTACGGGCCGTGTCCGACCTGGACACCGGCCAGGGCAGGCTTTATAAGCCGGGGCAGCCCACCCGGGCAAACCCTAGCCGCCCCAGCCCCAAGCCACCGCCGCAGCCGCCCCGCCGCCGCCGCACGCTACCCGAGGTTCGCCGCCGCCTCGAAATCCGCGCCGGTTTTTTTTCTTCCGAAAAAACTGTTCGGTTTTTCCGTCGGTTTTTTTAGATTCGGTTTTTTTAAAATAGATCGGTTTTTTCCGGTTTATTTAAATAGTGAGCGTTCGTCCGTTCATTCGTTCTAGCGAACGTTCGTCGTTTTACTTTTTCTCGGATTAAATCCGTGATTTTTCTGATCGCGATTCCTGATCCGATTTTCGTTTTAGTATAACTTTTCGCTCGTTTATCGGAATCAGGCGATTCAAGCGCCTAGAGTTTCGTCTCGAAACTCTCTATCCGTTTAACCAACTTAAACAAGATTTTGCTACTGTAAAATTTGCCATAGATCCAGATTAGTAGAACGAAGTTGTTGTCTTTCGCTGTTTGACTTTTGTTGCTTCGTTCGATTTGGTTCTTTTTGCCAACCGGAGTTCTTAAGTTGAACCTTCTGGTTAGATCTCTTATTTGAGTTTTACCTGTGCATTAGTTGAGAACTTATTGTATGCTTGTTTGTTTGTCTGCGATAGAATACCTGGAGTGCGCCGCCTGTTACTTCGAATCTCTAGGTTTCCCGGATCATCAGCAAGGCAAGTAACACTTTGATCATACCTTTCCTACTACCCAGTTTTATTGCATTAGATCAATCCTCACACATTGCATGATTAGGATCTAATTAAATTGTGGGATGGGAAGTAGATGAGGTAGTACCTATTACCTGTTTATTATCAAACCTTTGGGAGTTACTTCTACGTTTGCTTATTATGCCATGCTATGCTAGTAGACGTGGATTGGGTGAGTGATATCCATGACAGATGTGAGTTTTGATTAATTAATGGTTTATCTAAGGTGGCAACTTAAACACACATCTGGGTGGACTGAGGCACCTGGATATTCTAGGACTTGCCTGTTTTCTTTTGGACCGCCACCCAGGCTCAAAGGGATCATGAGACTATTCATACTAGAAACTTCCATGTGCAGCCACAAGCTATTATGGGCTCTAGCATAGTTGACTAAGTTGTGTGAACTCTTACAGTGGTAGACTAGCAGATGTAGGGGATGTAGGTGGTACGGTCTACCCGATCGTAAGGTGCTAGCGCTTCTGAAAGACTATGTCTCGGTCATCCGTCTTCTCAAACACCATGTAGTGCGAGAAACCAAACGGAGGCGATCGAGTCTTGTGGGGAAAAGTGCGCAAACCTCTGCAGAGTGTAATAAACTAATCATGGTTAGCCGTGTCCCCAGTTATGGACATCTTGAGTATCTAGTACCTGGATTATCATGTGAATCTCAACATGTTACTCTAAATTAATTTTGTTGGGTTATGTTTAATGATGATGCTTAATTGGGATTGAGAATGCTGTCAACCATTCTCAATGTTTAACAACTACCATGATAGTTAAATAAATTTATTCCTTTGAAGTAGGGAAAAATTGGCTTTACGCAAAACTGTAACCATAGAGCTTTCCACCAGCCAAATATGCATATAGTATAGCTGTTTCATTCCATTACTCTCTATGTGTTACATTACCAGCATATTCCATGTGCTGACCCGTTTCGGGCTGCAACGTTAATGTTGCAGACTTTTCAGACAACGATTAAGGAGTTTTTAGGTCGTGGTTCTATACTCAGTGATGCCGTTGGAGTTGATGGACTCGCTTATCTTCCAAGCCTTCCGCTGTTATCGTTATTAGATGGCCTTAAGCCATATTTATTGTAATAAGTTCTCTTTTGAGACACTCGATGTAATAAGTGTGTGATTGCTACTCTGCTATAAATCCTCCGAGTACTGTGTGGTGTCAGCATTACTGATCCAGGGATGACACCGGAGCACAGAGATCAGACTGTTTGAGGTCTGGTCGCTACAATACTCTATGTGCTTCACTTATATGTTTTGAGCTAGGCAATTTTGCTCTAGTGCTTCACTTATATCGTTTTAGAGCACGGCGGTGGCTTTATTTTATAGAAATTTTTTAACACTCTTGCTTCACTTATATTATTTTGAGAGTCTCCCTAAACAGCATGGTAATTTGCTTTGGTTATGAATTTAGTCCTAATATGATAGGCATCCAAGAGGGATATAATAAAAACTTTCATATAAAGTGCATTGAATACTATGAGAAGTTTGATTTTTTATGATTGTTTTGAGATATAAAGATGGTAACATCAGAGTCATGCTAGTGAGTAATTGTGGATTGGTAGAAATACTTGTGTTAAAGTTTGTGATTCCCGTAGCATGTACGTATGGTGAACCGTTATGTGATGAAGTCGGAGCATGATTTATTTATTTATTATCTTCCTTATGAGTGGCGGTCGCGGACGAGCGATGGTCTTTTCCTACCAATCTATCCCCCTAGGAGCATGTGTCTATTACTTTGTTTTGATAACTAATAAATTTTTGCAATAAGTATGTGAGTTCTTTATGACTAATGTTGAGTCCATGGATTATACGCACTCTCACCCTTCCACCATTGCTAGCCTCTCTAGTATCGCGCAACTTTCGCCGGTGCATTAAAACCTACCATCAACTTCCTCAAAACAGCCACCGTACCTACCTATTATGAAATTTCCATAGCCATTTCGAGATTTATTGCCATTCAACTTCCACCGTTCCGTTTATTATGACACGCTTCATCATTGTCATATTGCTTTGCATGATCATGTGTTGGCATCGTATTTGTGGCAAAGCCACCTTTCATATCTTTTATACATGTCACTCTTGAGTCATTGCACATCCCGGTTCACCGTCGGAGGCATTCGTATAGTCATATTTTTGTTCTACAATTGAGTTGTAAGTAAATAAAAGTGTGATGATCATCATTATTAGAGCATTGTCCCATGTGAGGAAAGGATGATGGAGACTATGATTCCCCCACAAGTCGGGATGAGACTCCGGACTTTACAAAAAATAAAAGAGGCCAAAGAAGCCCCAAAAAATAAAAGAGGCCAAAGAAGCCCATCAAAAAATGAGAGAAAAGAGAGAAGGGGCAATGTTACTTTCCTTTTTCCACACTTGTGCTTCAAAGTAGCACCATGATCTTCATGATAGAGAGTTTCCTATGTTGTCACTTTCATATACTAGTGGGAATTTTTCATTATAGAACTTGGCTTGTATATTCCAATGATGGGCTTCCTCAAATTGCCCTAGTCTTCGTGAGCAAGCGAGTTGGATGCACATCCACTTAGTTTCTTTTTGAGCTTTCATACACTTATAGCTCTAGTGCATCTGTTTCATGGCATTCCCTACTCACTCACATTGATATCTATTGATGGGCATATGCATAGCCCGTTGATACGCCTAGTTGATGTGAGACTATCTCCTTCTTTTTGTCTTCTCCACAACCATCATATTCTATTCTACCTATGGTGCTATATCCATGGCTCACGCTCATGTATTGCGTGAAAGTTGAAAAAGTTTGAGAAAATCAAAAGTAAGAAACAATTGATTGGCTTGTCATTGGGGTTGCGCATGATTTAATACTTTATGTGATGAAGTTGAGCATAGCCAGACTATATGATTTTGTTGGGATAACTTTCTTTATCTATGTTATTTTGAGAGGACATGATTGCTTAGTTAGTATGCTTGAAGTATTATTGTTTTTATGTAAATATCAAACTTTTGTTTTGAATCTTATGGATCTAAATATTCATGCCATAGTAAAGAAAATTACACGGATAAATATGTTAGGTACCATTCCACATCAAAAATTCTGTTTTTATCATTTACCTACTCAAGGACGAGCAGGAATTAAGTTTGGGGATGCTTGATACGTCTCCAACGTATCTATAATTTTTTATCATTCCATGCTATTATATTATCTATTTTGGATGTTTTATATGCATTAATATGTTATTTTGTATTATTTTGGGGACTAACTTATTAACCTAGAGCCCAATGCATGTTTCTATTTTTTTTCTTGTTTTTGAGTTTCGCGGAAAAGGAATATCAGACGGATTCCAAACGAAATAAAACTTTGCGATGATTTTTCTTGGACCAGAAGACACCCGAAGGACTTGGAGTCCAAGCCAGAAGAGCCACGAGGCGGCGACAAGGGTGGAGGGCGCGCTGCCTTGTGGCCCCCTCGGGGATCTCCTGGCCTACCTCTTCGTCCTATAAATTCACATATATTCCAAAACCCTCAGAGGGAGCCACGAAAACACTTTTTCACCGCCGCAACCTTCTGTACCTGTGAGATCCCATCTTGGGGCCTTTTCCGGCGACCTGCCGGAGGGGATTCGATGACGGAGGGCTTCTACATCAATCCTACTGCCCTTGTCATGAAGCGTGAGTAGTTTACCTCAGACCTACGGGTCCATAGCTAGTAGCCAGATGGCTTCTTCTCTCTTTTTGATTCTCAATACCATGTTCTCCTCGATGTTCTTGGAGATCTATCCGATGCAATCTTCTTTTGCGGTGTGTTTGTCGAGATCCGATGAATTGTGGATTTATGATCAGATTATCTATGAATATTATTTGCATCTTCTCTGAATTCTTATATGCATGATTTGATATATTTGTATTTCTCTTTGAATTATCGATTTGGTTTGGCCAACTAGATTTGTTTTTCTTGCAATAGGAGAGGTGCTTAGTTTGGGTTCAATCTTGCGGTGTCCTCACCCGGTGATAAAGTAGGGGTAGCGAGGCACGTATTTGTATTGTTGCCATCAAGGATAAAAAGATGGGGTTTTCATCATATTGCTTGAGTTTATCCCTCTACATCATGTCATCTTACTTAAGGCGTTACTCCGTTCTTTATGAACTTAATACTCTAGATACATGCTGGATAGCGGTCGATGTGTGGAGTAATATTAGTAGATGGAGACAGGAGTCGGTCTACTTGACACGGACGTGATGCCTATATGCATAATCATTGCCTGGGATATCATCATAACTTTGTGCTTTTCTATCAATTGCTCGACAGTAATTTGTTCATCCACCTTATTTTTTGCCTTCATGAGAGAGGCATCTAGTGAAACCTATGGCCCCTGGGTCTATTTTCTATCATTTGTTTCCAATCTACTATTTTGTAATCTTTTATTTTCAGATCTATAAACCAAAAAACCCAAAAATATTTAGTTGTCTTTTATTTAGTTTTATCTATCTCTATCAGATCTCACCTTTGCAATTGACCGTGAAGGGATTGACAACCCCTTTATCGCGTTGGGTGCAATTGTTTGATTGTTTGTGCAGGTGCTGTTGGGAAGTTGCATGGAAAACAAAAAAAATCTACGCACACGCAATGATCTATCCATGGAGATGCATAGCAACGAGGGGGAGAGTGTGTCTACGCACCCTCGTAGACCATAAGCGGAAGCGTTTCTCAATGTGGTTGATGTAGTTGAACTTCTTTGTGCTTGATGTCTACTACGCAACCTTCTTCTTGTGGACTTGTGTTGGGCCTCCAAGCGCAGAGTTTTGTAGGACAGTAGCAAATTTCCCTCAAGTGGATGACCTAAGGTTTATCAATCCATGGGAGGCGTAGGATGAAGATGGTCTCTCTCAAACAACCCTGCAACCAAATAAAAAAGATTCTCTTGTGTCCCCAACACACCAAATACAATGGTAAATTATATAGGTGCACTAGTTCGGCGAAGAGATGGTGATACAAGTGTAATATGTATGGTAGATCTAGGTTTTTGTAATCTGAAAATATAAAAACAGCAAGGTAACTAGTAACAAAAGTGAGCAAAAACGGTATTGCAATGCTTGAAAACAAGGCCTAGGGTTCATACTTTCACTAGTGCAAGTTCTCTCAACAATGATAACATAACTAAATCATATGGCAATCCCTCAACATGCGACAAAGAGTCACTCCAAAGTTCCTATCGCGGATACCATAAGACGAAAACATGCATCAACCCCTATGCATAGATTACCCCAATGTCTTCTCGGGAATCGGCGAGTTGAGTGCCAAAACATAGATCAAGTGAATCAATAGAACATCCCATTGTCACCACAGATATCCCATCGCAAGACATACATCGAGTGTTCTCAAATCCAATACTCAATCCAACATAACGAAACCTCAAAGAGTAAGACTCAATTCATCACAAGAAGGTAGAAAGGGAGAAACACCATATGATTCAAGTATAATAACAAAGCCCGTGATCCATCTAGATCGTGCCAAATCAAGAACATGAGAGAGAGAGAGAGAGAGAGAGATCAAACACATAGCTACTGGTATATACCCTTAGCCCCGAGGGTGAACTACTCCCTCCTCGTCATGGAGACCGCCGGGATGATGAAGATGACCTCCGGTGATGGTTTCCCCCTCCGGCAGGGTGCCGGAACGGACTCCCGATTGGTTTTTCATGGATATAGAGGCTTGCGGCGGCGGAACTTCTGATCTAGGATTCTTTTCCGGGGTTTCTATATTTATAAGAATTTTTGGCGTTGGAAACAAGTCAGGGGGTTTCTCGAGGGGCCCACAAGCCCCGAGCTAGCGCCCAGGGGGTAGGGCGTGCCTAGAGGGCTTGTGTCCTCCTCGTCCACTTCCTGGCCCAGCTCCGGTGCTTCGGGGTTCTCTTTTGGTCCATAAAAATCACCATATATTTTCAGCCCATTTCGAGAACTTTTATTTTTGCACAAAAAATGACACCACGGTAATTCTGCTGAAAACAGAGTCAGTCCGGGTCTAATCAAATCATATCAAAACCATATAAAATTGTTGCAAACATGGCATGAATACTTCATAAATTATAGATACGTTGGAGATGTATCAGCATGCAACAAGTTTTATTAAATTTAAACCGAGTATACATCAAGATTTAGGTTTACTCCTGTTTTTCTCAATATACAACAAATTTCTGATACGCCCATTTTGCATCATGTTTCCTACTGTTATTTATAATATTTTTCGTCATTATTTCACTTCATGATGCAATTCTAATGCCTTTTCTCTCTTAATTTGCAAGATCTATATATGAAGAGGGAAATTACCGACAACTGGAATTCTAGACCTAAAAGGAGCTACAATAGAGATAGCTATTCAATAGAGCTCCAAATGACCTGAAATTTCACGGAGATTTTTTATTGAATATATAAAAATACCGGAATGAAGAATCACCAGAGGCGGGGGGCACCTGCTGTCCACAAGGCAACAAGGTGCGCCCTGATGCCTTGTGGGGCCCTCAACAGCCCTCCTTCTGCTATATGAAGCCTTTTGCCTTAGAAATAAAATAAAAGGAAGACTTTCGGAACGAAGCGCCGTCATCCCGAGGCAAAACCTGGGCAGGAGCACTTTTCCTCTCCGGCGAAGCGATTTCGCCGGGGATACTTCCCTTAGGGAGGGGAAAATCAAAGCCATCAACATCACCAACGTTCCTCTCACTGTGGGAGGACCAATCTTCATCAACACCATCTCCTCTCAAACCCTAGTTCATCTCTTGTATTCATTTTTTTCTCAAAACCTTTGATTGGTACATGTGGGCTACTAGTAGTGTTGATTACATCATGTAGTTGATGCTAGTTGGTTTATTTGGTGAAAGATTATATGTTCAGATCCTTAATCATATACAATAATCCTTTGATCTTTAACACGAATATGATTTGTGAGTAGTTCCATTTGTTAATGAGGACATGAGAGGCGTCTTGTTATAAGTAATCATGTGAAATTGGTATTCGTTCAATATTTTGATGGTATCTATGTTGTTCTTCCTCTAGTGGTGTCGTGTGAACATCGACTACATGACACTTCATCATGTTTGGGCCTAGGGGAAGGCATTGAGGAGTAATAAGTAGATGATGAGTTGCGAGAGTGACAGATGCTTACACCCTAGTTTATGCATTATTCTGTAAGAGGTTGATTTGGATCCATATGTTTCATGCTATGGTTAGATTTATCTTAATTCTTATTTCGTAGTTGCGAATGCTTGATCATAAAAGTGTTGCTTGTTAAAGTAAGAACAACACCATAGCAGCAGTCCACCCACATATTAAATTATCAAAGTAGTGAACGCGAATCAACTAAACATGATGAACGTGACTAGACAAGAATTCCCATGTGTCCTCGAGAATGCTTTGTCTAATATAAGAAGTAGTTTTGGCTTGTCCTTTGCTATAAAAAGGATTGAGCCACCTTGCTGCACCTTTATTACTATTCTTACTTGTTATTTATTGCAAATCACCTTGCTATCAAACTATCTGTTACTACTGTTTACAATAGTTGCAGAGAATTCTTTGCTGAAACCCGCTTATCATTTCCTTCTGCTCCTCGTTGAATTCGACAATCTTACTTATCGAAAAGACTACGATTGATCCCCTATATTTATGGGTCATCAGTTTCAGTTTCACAACATTAGTTACTCATGTTTGTCTCAATATACAACAAGTTTCAGTTTCAGTACTGAAGTTAGGAGTATACAAGTTTCAGTTTCAATTTAAAAATTGAATTTTGTTTGAGTATTGTTTCAGTTTTGATTACAATTGAAGTTAGCAAGACTCAAGTGAGGGTGATTTACTCCTGTCAAATTACTCAAATTTACAGGAGTAGATTTAGTCAATGTACTTCACTTTGAACTGTGTGTCAAATTACAAACTCCCTGTAAATTGTTTGATAGTCAAGTTTACACAATTTGTCAAAGTACTCCAATGTAAGTTTAGTCAGTGTACTCCCTGATTGAACAATGTAATTTACTCAGTGCACTCGTGGATTATGTCAATCTACTCCCTGAAACTACTCATTCAGTATAATTCACTGTAAAATTTGGCGCCGTTGTAAATTGCATGTCTATAGAATTTGGTGCTGTTGTAAATTCTACTTCTACCTGATTATTGTAAATTGCACACGTACATGTTGCATGATCATCTGCCTCCTCTTCTTGGTTTTGCTTATCTTCAGGATAATTTTGTTGATCGTCCTCCTCTTGTGGAGGAGTCAAGTTCAGATCCGACATCACCATCCTCCTCTGTGAGATTGTCCCTCGATTGAGCCTGGAGCGTGAGCTAGGCGGACGAGTCCCTGGAGTTGTGGCCTGGAGCTGCAGCTTGTGCAGAGGCAACACACTGGAGCACGGCTTGGAAGGTGTTGGAGCACAGCCTGAGGCGCAGGAGGCCGCTTGAACTCGGCCTGAGACGCTGGAGCGCGGCCTGGAGCTCAGCCTGATGCGCTAGTGGAGGTGACGTCGCACAGGAGGAGCTCGAGCTGGACCACGGCGGAGGCATATGCGGGGAGGCGTCATTGCGGCCTGGAGGGTGTGAACTGGGAAGGTTTTGAATTCTGGAGGGTGGATTTGTAAAATGGAGTAACTATCCGGTACGGAGGAGTATCTTGTTGCATCGAAAATCCTAAACGGTGGATAAGCTCCATAGAGGCCGAATTTTGAAAAATTCAACTCCATACCTTTACGTTTCATGTTAAAAAAAGTACACATATACCTAGAGGCATAATGTACATGTTTGTGAATTTTCATGACAAAATGCGCTTGAAATGAGGGATGCGCAATAAAATAACCCTGTGGCTTTTCAGCACATGCACGGTTCATTGCTTGTCCATGATTTTGTTCTTTTATACAAGTCACAATTCAAGGTATTTCATCTTGAAATTTCACACACATGTACGTTGCATCCTTATATACATGTATATATGTTTTTCAGGATTTTTTGAAACTGAAAATTTAAAATTAATATACCAAGAGGTGATCTTGGTAAGCTATCAACACAAATTTGCAATCAAAGAAAATTTAAAAATACAAGCCTCTATGGAGCTCGGTCTCCAAAAGGACGTACTCGTGAATTTCTCCCCGTCGCTTCGCACCATGGGAACTATCCACTGGTTGGCAATCTCTCAAGGTGCCTTGCTGCTCAAGCTTGAGCGAACAAAGCTTTGCCCCTACAATAGATAGACAGTTAGGCGGGGTTAGTGGCTGTGAGTTAGGACCATATTCTTCGCTTAGCAGCGTTGCATTCCATCCCAAACTTTCCCACCTAAACCGTCAGAATAGTCCAACATTCCAAACAGGAAGCTTACAGCCAGGGCCGGCCCTGAGGGGGGCGGACGGGGCGGCCGCCCCGGGCCCCCGATGGCTCTGTACGTGATGTTTGGCCCACCATATAGTAGATCGATCGATTGATGATTTTAGAAAAGGAAAATGGAATCGTAGCAGATCAATTACTTCAAGGCTTGATGTACGCCGCGGACTTCTTGCCTACTACTCCTGCCCCTCAATTTGGCAACAAATCAACCATGCCAAGGTCTATGGGGCCCCGCCCGCTTCTTCCAATTGTGTTTTCGGCTGCTGGGCGAGATTAGTGATTTTCCTGATTCCAGTCGACCTCATCATCATCTTGAACACAAATCCCCTATTTCATTAGTCTTCTCAGACCGTTCATCTGTTCGAAGAAATTCATCCTCGTATATCTGTCCTCTTCATACTCCTATTTCTTGTGTTGCTTGGGATTAGAAAAGTGAAACTCTGATTTTTTTTTTCGTGACTCGTAAGCAGCGGCAAAATATTGCAATTTCTAATTTTCTAGCCACCTAGGTACCTTGTTCCATGCCTTTCTTAGCATTTGTTCTTAGTTACTTGTATCATATGTTTGGGTGTTAATTAGCAAGATCCGTTGTTAATGTAGAAACATAGCTAGAATCCATAATAGGGCAGAAAGGAAAACATGCATACGAATTGATTGAGTTCCAGAAAGGACATATTGACATTTTTCTAAACATATATAACTACTTCTACCTCTAGGAATTCCAAGGAATTACCTTAAGTTACCATCGAAGAACAACCTTGTAAAAATTATATGATGATATTTTAGTAGCCATGAAAGTGTTACGAACTTGCATAATACGAAATATATAATTGTTGATTGACAAGAGCTACTGTAAATATTTATGATCCCAATTTTCTTGGACAATCAAGGTGATTGGGTAACAGAAATTCTATTGTATAAGTAGTAGGAGTATTTATTTGCACTTGAAATAGGAAACAAATATGGCCTTGGGGCCCCTCTGCATTGTCTTGCCCCGGGCCCCTCAGGACCGGCCCTGCTTACAGCCACAGGAGAGAGGGATTGCAGCACCCGAGCTCCACTGCTCTCTATATTTAACATTTTGAAATTTGTGTTTTTGAAGTTTCAAAAAAATCTGATTTTTTCCCCGGGGATACATATACACATTCCAAATACCTGTGGCAAGTTTTGGTACAAATCTCGCTTTGTTTTGAGCTATAGAAAAAAAACAAAATTCTGACAGTATATAGGAGAAAATGGATCCCATTTATGTCAGAAATTTCTCTTTAAATATTTCTCAAAATACAAAGTATTTCTTTTTCAGCTTTTTACCAGGCCTTAGGAATGTGTGTATGTATCCACGTATTTGATTTAGGATTTTTTTAGCAAGAAAAGTGTGTTTTTAAAAAATTTCAAATACCAAGAGCAATGGAGACCGGGAGCTGCAGCCACTTTTCGACAGCCACAGACGCTGCGGAACTATTTATCTCCGCCGGCTGCCAGAAAAGGCAGAGCTACTAGCTAAGCTAGGTACAAGAACAGAACAAAGACATGGTGCTTTAGCACTAAGAATCCCCGGGTCGCATCATAAAAAATAAAAGGTCACACATTGCAAAAACAGTTTGGGTTTTTCCATTCCAAATTTCGGAGTAGCCACTCATGAATCGCGATCAGTTCAATTTGTTCAGGCACCATCAAGTATCGCCCAAAAAAACAAACAGAAACAAGGAACCACGCGTCTGCGCCCACTCAAGAACGCGGCAGGAGGATATGCTGCATGTGTTCTGTTAGCGTCAAGACCTTGTGTTGCTGTAAGATCAATCCTATGGTGTCTGAGACAAGCACCAAACTGATGGGTTACATCTGTACATCGGCACAGGGGCGTGCCGCAAAAAAATCCTCAAACCCCCAGCGGCTATTTCAAGAAGAGGGTTATACTGTGATCGGCATCTCATACTGTACAGAACCCACCGGCAACGGGAGAAGGGGTCCATATGGCTCCGGCAAAAAGCAAAATGTGGGCAGGATATGAGATCTGCAGCCCTGTCAAACGACGATGGCAGAGGCGAAGGCCCTCTTCCCTATCGCCTTGTAGCCAGGGATAGTCCAGCCTTGCCTCTCGTTGTAAACTTCCACCTGCGAATCCACACAAAAGAAGGAAATGAGTGAGGCTTGAATACGTAGACGAAACAATCAGTGATCCAGAGTAAGCAGTCAGAAACTATACAGTTTCAACAGTTTCTCCATTGGATTCAGACCCGCCAATGAGGTACACATTATCGTCCGCTGTCACTGCACACCCATATCCTCTTGGGACGCTGAACGGGCTGCCTATCCTCCACGAATTGGCACGAGGGTCAAAGATCTCCACAGTGGACATCATTTGGTCTCCATCGTACCCTCCCAGAGCATATCTGAAACATAGATTGATATGTGCACTGTAAGAAAAAATTATACTGCTGAGCATGTAGTTGTATGTTTAAGAGACGTCAAACTTACTAACATCTCATTGCCTGAGTGAATGGAAGAATTCAAAATTATACATTCAATTATATTGCCTAAGGTAATTTGTTGGCATTTTGGGAACTTGATGATCACAGGGTCAAGAGAGAGAGAGAGAGAGAGAGGGAGGGAGAGGGGGGGCTCACAGTGCTTCCCCCAGGACAGTAACAGAGTGGGATCCTCTTTTTGTCTTCATGCTTGCAAGCTGGGTCCAGAAACCTTCCCTTGGATCATACCTTTCTGCTGATCTGTGGGTATTAAAATCTTTCATTTATTAACAGGTTTAAATGGTATAATCATGAAAAAAATGTAGAGAATGCTGAGGAATCATTACTGTAAGTATGAGCCGTCGCTGAAATCATAACCACCAACAACATAAAGGATGCCATTTAATTCGGCTGCAGCAGGAGCAAATCGCTGGAACAAACATAGCAGTGGAAAAAATAACTGTTAGTTCTAACATCGACATAGCGGGAAAATGCATAATGGAGTGGATTAATGTAGCACCCAAAAAGTGACGTGGAAATATCAAACATCTATCGTTACTTCTACAGACCATATGTTGGCATCAATATCTCTCCAGAAAAAAAACAATATGATCTATGCTAGTGCTAAAAGGATAGACTAGAGTAGATGCATAGAAACCTGTAATGCCAAAACAGATGTCTGGCTTCTTTCCTATTGATCATATGCAAGTAAACCATAATACAATAATGCCAGGAACTCCATCCTTTAAAAGATGAAAAATCCACCAGATTTAAGTGATTAAGAACATCAAATATGCAGTTTTGAAGTTTTAAAACAGCCTCCTCCCTTCATAGCATTTCTTTTGTCTGCTCTAGCTTATAGAATCTAACCCTGACCACATATCACAAATGAGAATACACCAATAATTCAAATTGCATATTAGGTTTAGAACATCCCACTGAATATAAGTGTTAGAGGGAGCATGAGACCATACACATTGCTGCATAGACGGGCTGTATATCCAACTCCCAAGTACTGGATCAAACATCTCAACTTCTGAAAAAGATCTCGACTTATCGCCCCCACCAATAGCAAATATTTTACCATTCAATGTGGCTCCAGCAAGACTTCCTTTCTTCTGTTTCAAGCATGGGCATGCCATCCACTCATTGCTCACCCTGTTGTAGCATTCCACTGATAAAAGCAATGCAGATAGTCAAACACCTTGAACTTCTACAGAGATCTTTATTTGTCACGCTGAACAATGTTTACCTGTGTTATACCATGAATCGCCATCGCCTCCACCAAAAACAAAGAGATGATCATTCAATGCAGCAACAGCAGCATATGAACGGGCTGAGCTCATTGGCCTCAGTGGCACTAGTCTGTCTGCTGTAGGGTAAAAGGAATCGAGGGATGGCAACCAGGTGATTCCATTATGGCCACCTATTAGGAAAATTGATGGCCCTTCCAGAATATTGCGTGGTTCACCAAGAAGTGCTGCTGAATACTCCAACTGTAATTTTCCATATTGGTACTGCAGTTCCTGAATTTTTCTTTCCATGTCCTTTACAGTTGCCCTCAATACAAGTATTTCTGCATCTGACTCAATCTGGAATGCACGAGCACAATCAAAACAGAGGGAATGCATACCGAACATGCATGGGTAACATAATTAACTCAACATAACGTAAAGAGAATAAATATGGTTTCGTATTTCCAATAAACATTTGAACATGATTTAAAATCACATAGTTACGGACATGCCAATAAGAACTTAAGACAATGAGGAAAGCAGCTTCGTCTATTTATACTTTCTTCTCCAGCAGATAATGATTTGCACCCAAAAGTTCAAAGTAAACAAGGTAATACCTGTTTTTTCCCAATTGCTTGAGTCTTTTTGGATAATTCATTGATGATCTGAAGCAGCTGCATACAGTACCAGAAATAGCATTATATAAGTGTGTGCATACGGAATATTACAAACCATAATTTTGAAAATCTGGAGCATAATGTGAAAATAACTAAGGGCAACAGGTAATCAAGAAAACACAATAGCATAGGGCACCTCATCATTTCCACAACGTTGCTCAAAGGATGTGCTATCCTTCATAGGTTCATCACCGCCCAAGGTGGCGTTTGATGGATCTTTGGCAAAAGTAGCACCTAGTGGTGATTCTTGAAGTCTGGTTCCACCTGAAGTAGAATCAACAGCAACCTCTGAGGATTGGGCCTTCTCCTGCCGTAAAAGAGACAGTTCTTGCAACTTCTGCAAAACATCCATTGGGTCATGCTGTTGACCATGCACTGGATTGATATGTGGATGGCCATCATTCACAGACTTTGTTCCTTTCTCAGTCACACCATCACCCAAATCATCCCACTCAGAAGACTCTTCATCAAAGTTGCTCTTTGATGTTCTACTTGCGCTGGCATGGTCAGCATTTCTATCAAGTGAATATGCTGAACCAGCAAACTGTTCACCATCCGTTGAACCAGACTCGGTCGACACTGCGCCACGAACAAGCTGTGCTCCTGTTGGAGATGGCAGAGGTCCAGAAAGACTGCATCTGTTTGGAGCAGCGTCAACGAGAGCAGGAGGTACAGAAAGATTCCGCTCGTTTGGAACAGCACCAACAGGAGCAGGTACAAACAAAGAAACTAAGTCTCTTGTTTGTGCATGGTCTAGCTCAAAGTGGAAGTGGCGAAACTTGTGATAATTGCTACTAATCACGCCTTTGTATATGTTCTCTGGAAGTGGTAGGCACTGAGTTTTGATAGAGACCCGAACCTTCAGAACAAAAATCAAGTCACTCACACATCACAATCAGTTTACAAAATACATACAAACTGAAGTGCCAGATACATTGAACACTAGTTGTTATATGCTGATACCTGTGCTGGATATTGTGTCTTTGTTCTACCATCATGACTCCAAGCAAATTGGTCAATGGTAAGCTGGCCAGGAGTGGCAGCTTCGAAAATGCCATGCAGTTTTCTGTCACTGTAATTGAACAGAAACAGAGGCAGTCCAGGTTTAATATTCTTCACATAGGAGAAATGGCATGCAGGCAAACCTATCAAACACAAGGTAGAAAGACCATTAGAAGTTAACGAGCAGTTCAACAAAGTAATGACGAGGAACAGGCTAATGTTCCGAAAATTAACCAAGATATGATGTCAGCAACATATATTCACTGTAACGAAATTGCAAATGGTACGAATTAAAAGAAATGTACTAACCAAATAGCTGTTTAGAGAGGCATTCATTCATTGTTTTGTTGGTGCAGCCGAAAATAACTCCTGCTAGCGCATCTTCCCCAAGATTACGTGCAGGAAAAGATTGGTCACCATACCACCGAGTATTGCTTCGATCTTGTTTTGGTGCTGCGACATTGTAGGTCTCTGCCTTCCGTCCAGTACCCATTCTTTGAAAAATTATCAAAAATGCACAAAACAGAAAACAACAACCATTAGTAAACATAAGGGTGTACTGCAGCAACAAAATTATATATAGATAAATTATCACACCGATCAGCACAAATTACTATAGTAAGCACAAATCTGAAACTAGTGATCAAAAGAGTACTGACATAACCAACATCATAATATATCTGACAGCAAGATCGTACCAAAAAATAAAATAAAATCAAAAGTGGCTCCTTAAAAACATCATGACGTCCGTAAACCCGAGCTTGTCAAGTACCTCCAAACCAGATCAATGGGAATGTAGAAGACTGTAGTTGTGTTTCTGTCAAAAGATTTATGGTTCTATTTCTGACGCCAAACACCCACTGTTTGATAAAATTTCAAGGGCACCATACAAACACTGCCTGCAGCAACCAAGAAATTCCACAAGATGTGCAATCGGAGCAACACCTAAAACAGCACCAGAAAATAGATTCACTGCACGAGCTCCACGGCAAAAAAATTACAGCGAGCTACCTCGCAGTCGGCAATGCAACTGGAAGGGACACACAACAGTAGGACACCACACCTACATGCCATTTCCACCTCAAAACTCGAGGATGTCAGTCACGAAAGGCTCGCTACAGGAAATCCTCCAATTCAGAACTGCAAAATTAGAACAAGTTATGCTACTAGCTCGAGTTGCTTCACAACATCCGCAGCAACAAAATAGCAACCCCGGAATGGACGTGTTTCGACAGGATTCTGCTCCCCTACTTCCGTGAATTATTTTTTCCAATGAAACCCAACAGGTAAAAATCGTCCCCATAAACCCTGACTTCGCAGATCCCACACGGTTACTAGGCGCCAACAACATCAGAAATGGCAGCGACCAGTGTCGCAGCACGGGGAAAACGCTGGAATGCCAAAAATATCCAAAGGCGTGCCCACGGCCACCCACCAGTTGCTTAGAAAACACCAGAAAATTCCACCGTTCCCCCGTGGAAAAATCAAACCGAATCGCCGCGCTCACGCGGCCGCGCACCTGAACCATCGAGCACGCCTACCCTCAACCTGCTCCACTCGAAGCTCACATTCCGCGACCCCCAACTTCCGTACACCCGCAGCCGGCCCTAAGAACACCGAGCGGCCATGGCCGCATTGGCCGCCACCCGCTCCAAATCGACCCGCGACAACCGCACGCAGACCCCCAAGCGGGCCGCTCGCACCGCGAACAAAAGCAGTGGTACTAAAACCCCACCAAAACCCGCGCCGAAACGGGGAAATCCAGCACGAATCGCGCCCAAATCAGGGGACGGAGTCGGCAGGGAGGGAGGGATCGCTCACCTCGCTGTGGCGCTGCGAACCGGCGGTCGCCGCTGGAGTCGTCGTCGCCGCCGCCGCCGCCGCCTCGTCTGATCGCCTCGGGCGACGGCGAGAGAACTAGGGAACGAGCTTTTGCGGGTGCGTGTTGCGCACCTGCGCTGCGCCTCTCCTGCGGGGCAAAGCAAAGCGAGGCCGCTTTCTGTGGGGCCGGACGACGTGGGCTGACCGGTGGGGCCGGCCCGCGCCCCTAGATTTCCGAGGACCCACCAACGCGAGAGCACGTCTGTGTCGAGCCTGTGTGTGACCCGTGAACAGGAGTGGCACCATAAAGGTATTCACCCTTTTTCAAAGTTGAAAAAGTATTCACTTTTTTTTATAAATGAAAAGGTATTCACTCTTGATCATAGTGAAAGAGAATGAGAATTTCCTTTTTCTGAAAAATAGATCGAATCAATTTGGACTTGTCGGTGATCATCGGTAAGTCCATGTGTGTGTGCCTACTGCCTTAAGGACCAGCATCCTGAAGTTGCAGTCGTCATTATTGAGCATCTGAAATGTTGACATCGGATCTTGTCATTGTGAACGCACGACAAAAACCCTAACTTCACCGTCCCATAAAGACGACAGAATCTACGAAGGAGTTCCATTGACTTAGTCCAGGCGAACAATCGCAACAAAGATCAAAGTTTGAAAGACCAACTTAAAGAAAAAGCAATGTCATCTGTTTAAATGACACCTTCAGAAAGACTAAAAAAACTCAATCAACTGCTAATCGGAGCAAGACATGTAGAATGCCCTCTCCGCCCGAGCGGCGGAGATTTATTGATTTGTAATAGATGTAATCAATTGTATGTTCGTCATGTGCCTTCGTGCAAACTCATCTAGGGTTCCCTGTCTCTCGCTGACGCTGGTCCACCTCGTCTCCTATGGTACTTGGACCATGGAGGCACGGTGCATCCTGGCCCTTGCCGGCGGAAAGGCTTTGTTTTTAGATGCTTTTTCTGAATTTTGTTAGTGTTTGTGCCATGTTCAAAAAGACGAGGCGGCGGCGGCTTCTTGAAAATGAAATAAGGTCCTTCCCGCCTAGCCCCCGTCCCGGTAATGTTTCAGGCGTCGTCAGAAGGCGTGTGAAGGTTTATCTCCTATGGATCTCGTGGGATCCGGTCATTGTTTGTGTTCGGTGGATCCGACTGGATCCGATCTTCGTTCGTCTACGTCTACAACAATGTTTTACCCGACTCCGACGAGGGAGGGGAGATGATGGCGGCTTCGGCTCGCTCCATTGCTTATAGTTGTCGCTAGGTGATGTATGGATCTAGATATAATTTTTACTTATAATGTTTTTTATACTATCTTGACAGTTGATAATAAATCGAAAGTTTTGTCGACAAGAAAGAGTACCGGAGCGGCAGCCGACAGGGGCAGGCAGAACAAAGACGAACTCAACCGTCTCTTACATGGGAGGCAAGGAAGAAGGAGAAAAAGAAGACACACGAGTAAAAAACGAAAACTAAGGCCCCATTTGGTAGTAAAGTATTTTCTAAGTATTCCAAGAATACTATAGTTTTTTATGTTATCATAGTTTTATTCGCAATGAGCTGTTTGGTTGTCATAATAAACTGTAATTTTAATACTGCAGTATTGTCAAAACCGTGGTATTTCCTCTGCATATAAAAAAGAACCCTGGACCTCTTTTTTTTAACAGAGTGAGCGGAAAAACGACGTTTGTATCTTCCTCGCTCCCTAGGTGTCGCCCCTGCCTGTTGTTCAGATCTTCTCCATGGGCAATCATGGATAAACTAAGAGACGACGATGAAGAGAAAAAACGGTGTCCATTGTACTGCCGCTTGCGCTCCTCCGTATCTGCTCCTATGCCCCATGCCCCCAAGCAGCTGGTTGCCCCGCTGGCCAACTCACGCCATGGTCGCGGTACTGGCTGCTCTGCGAACCCCCAACGCACTATTGTCCGAGCTTGAATGTGCCCTGCGCATTCCTAGTTGTGTGTTACTGCTGGTCAAAACTATGTTGTATGCGTGCTGTTTTGCCACTGGCCGTGCAGCCGCCGCCATGCCGCGACCTTGCTAGCTGCTGGTCATCCAGCACGCACTGCTCGTGACCGCCGCCAACATGAATGGCACCACGATGTGCCCCATGCGCTCCACCCTGACGAGCTCGCTGGAGCCCATGCCGCCATGCGTACGTGTCGTCGAACGACTATAGCTAGCTAAGTTACGTTGATGCATACAAGCACTAACCAAACATGTCACAGTATTCTTAATACTTCAAAATACTTTGTTCTGTCAAAACTGTGGTATCTTGTGCCTACATGCTAAAATATTGTAGTTTTGCAATACTACGGTTTTTGCAATACTTTGCTACCAAACATAGCCTAAGCTGCAGCCTGCAAGCCGAGCTATTGGTGCAACTAGACGTCAGCTCAGCTAGATTAATTAACACACTGGACGATCTGTTCAGTTTGCACGGAAATTGAAAAATGTGCAGGTGGTCGGTCTCTGACATACTCCCGGTTCACGGCGAGGATAATCATAACAATCTCACTGCAGTACCGGCAAGGAAGAAGAGGAAACACAGAAGAAAACAATTAAGTAAGCACGGGCCGACACGTAGCCAGATTAGATTGATGCTACTGTACTGGGTTACAGTGCGCACGCAGCTGGCGATAGAAAATGGTGACGAGAACGGACGGGCCGTGCTTCGATAGGAGACAGGCATTCGCAAAGATGACGGGCCAGAAACGGCAGGCGCGTCTACCCGCCCCTGCATTGGTGGTGGTGGCATGACGCGTCGCTTTCGCGTCTGCTGACTTTTTCCCGCACCGGGCACGGGCGTGTCGATCGGGCCGGCGCTCGCTACCCGGAAAGCGGGCCACGCGTGCGCGAGCGCGTTCGAGTCTTTTGGCTTGGCAAGGCGAAGGGACTGCAGAGCAGGAGCAGAGTGGCATCACGCGAGTTGTGCGAGAGTGATGCTACTACGGATCCAACGAGCACGAGCGAGAGGATTCTCATTTCTCCACCCAAGGGCCTCGGAATATCGTTCTTTCATAACGAGTCACGTTGACTTTTGTGTTTACTGTTTAGTGAAATGAATTCCCTCGTGTGTTTTTGTGTGTGCAACCATCACGACTTCTCTTGGGTTGCTTATTGACTCACACTAAGAGAATGGTTAATAGTATAGTCAGCTGATGGCTACATGAAGCTGTCATGTACTCACTTCGTTCCTAAATATAAGTCTTTGTAAAGATTTCACTATGGACTAGATACGGAGCAAAATGAATGAATCTACACTCTAAAATGTATCTATATACATATGTATGTGGTTCATAGTGCAATCTCTATAAAGACTTATATTTAGAACGAAGAGAGTAGAATATAGTCACCTACTACACTTACTCATATAGTAAGGCGGGCTATAAAGTTGGCTATAAGATTAGTATTATTTTTTTCTTCTAAGCTCTATCTTTCTTTTTCTTTGCATTTAATGCATTTGCCCACAAGTTAGCATATATCTGGCTCTTGCATAAGAGCTCACTCTTCTCATTTTCGAATATGGTTAATAATATAGCCAACAGTTGGCTACAAGAAATTGCCATGTTATCTATGGTCAACCTAATAGCCGGTTTGTACAATAGTAAGATTTAAATATGTAGTACTTTGTTAATAGTTGACCCATCATACATTTTCACAAAGTGACTTGGGTCTCGTGATATAGTCGGCTCTTATTCTACAACCCGCTTCCATTCTCTTTCCTCTTCTCTCCCCTCCAACTAAGCAAAGATATATCATTTTAGTCTTTATAGCCCGCTTATGTCACCCTACTGTACTTGCTCTTCTCATGTCTCTCTCCTCCACGTAGGCAAAAATGTCACGTAAACAGGCTATAAGCCCAGTATTATACTTGCTCTAAGGTGACCATGTTAAAGACCCACGTTTGGTGCGCACGCACGCACGCACCCTATTTGTATGCATTTTTACATTATATAAAATGGTTTTCACATTTTTCCTTTTTCTTTTGTCTAGACAGCCAATTGCCCCATTTGTTCTCTGGGACAATGTTCGGAACGAGTTTCACATAATAACAGTCTTCATACAATTCTGCTGCCAAAAAAGATCACTGCAATGCAGTAGTGAGGCTCGGGGTCAAATGGGAGGGGGGTCATTGGCTAGGCGGGGTCAAACACAATCACTATGGGCTGGGTTTTAGTGGACAAATAGGTCTAATACCAAAGATGTATACACATGTTCTCCTATGAGTTGGGGGCCACCGCCCATGTTGGCCCTATGAAGCTCTGCCACTATGCAATGGATTGGCCCTCCTCCTTAAGCATTGTAGGGATTACTTCCATGTTGTGGGTAGAATTGATGATCAACGGGTTACATCTCTCAAAGGGCTAGAAGGAGACCCTCGATTATTATCATTTAGTTGTGCTCGTCTTTTGTATTCATGTATGCGTGGATTGTTTGAGTGATTAAACTTTACAATATGAGGTCTGTTTTGAACCTTCAGTTCATACATCTCATCAAAATCGAACCTTAACCTCAATCTTATAATCTCTTGAAATCGATACCCTATACTCATATATCCTGGTTAAGCCTAACCCTGTACCTCTTTGGCGTGCTAGGAAAAGATCGATCCCGATAGGGATTATAGACTATTCTCACTGACATCTGTGCCCCACATGTCATATTTATCTTCAATCCACCACCAGCCGGCCTCGTCCGCCACGCCAACAAACCGTTGAGTAATGACCCACAAGTATAGGGGATCTATCGTAGTCCTTTCAATAAGTAAGAGTGTCGAACCCAACGAGGAGCAGAAGGAAATGATAAGCGGTTTCCAACAAGGTATTCTCTGCAAGTACTGAAATAAATGATAACAGATAGTTTTGTGATAGGATAATTTGTAACGAGCAACAAGTAACAAAAGTAAATAAAGTGCAGCAAGGTGGCCCAATCCTTTTTGTAGCAAAGGACAAGCCTGGACAAACTCTTATATAGAGAAAAGCGCTCCCGAGGACACATGGGAATATCATCAAGCTAGTTTTCATCACGTTCGTATGATTCACGTTCGGTACTTTGATAATTTGGTATGTGGGTGGACCGGTGCTTGGGTACCGTCCTTACTTGGACAAGCATCCCCCTTATGATTAACCTCTATTGCAAGCATCTGCAACTACAACATAAGTATTAAGGTAAACCTAACCATAGCATGAAACATATGGATCCAAATCAGCCCCTTATGAAGCAACGCATAAACTAGGGTTTAAGCTTCTGTCACTCTAGCAACCCATCATCTACTTATTACTTCGCAATGCCTTCCTCTAGGCCCAAATAATGGTGAAGTGTCATGTAGTCAACGTTCACATAACACTACTAGAGGAGAGACAACATACATCTCATCAAAATATCGAACGAATACCAAATTCACATGACTACTAATAGCAAGACTTCTCCCATGTCCTCAGGAACAAACGTAACTACTCACAAAGCATATTCATGTTCATAATCAGAGGGGTATTAATATGCATATAGGATCTGAACATATGAACTTCCACCAAATAAACCAACTAGCATCAACTACAAGGAGTAATTAACACTACTAGCAACCTACTAGCACCAATCCCGGACTTGAAGACAAGAATTGGATACAAGAGATGAACTAGGGTTTTGAGAGGAGATGGTGCTGATGAAGATGTTGATGGACATTGCCCTCTCCCGATGAGAGGAGCGTTGGTGATGACGATGGCGATGATTTCCCCCTCCCGGAGGGAAGTTTCCCCAGCATAACAGCTCCGCCAGAGTCCTAGATTGGTTCCGCCAAGGTTCTGCCTCGTGGCGGCGGAGTTTCGTCCGAGAAGATGGCTTCTTATTTTTTTCCCATCGAAAGACTTCATATAGCAGAAGATGGCCACCAGAGGGCCAGGGGGCCCATGAGGTAGGGGGGCGCGTCCAGGGGGTAGGGCGCGCCCCCCACCCTCGTGGGCAGGGTGTGCCCCTCTGGTGAACTTCTTCCGCTGAGTATTTTTTATATATTCTGAAAACGTCTTCCGTGAAGTTTCAGGACTTTTGGAGCTGTGCAGAATAGGTCTCTAATATTTGCTCCTTTTCCAGCCCAGAATCCCAGCTGCCGGCATTCTCCCTCTTTATATAAACCTTGTAAAATAAGAGAGAATAGGCATAAGTATTGTGACATAATGTGTAATAACAACCCATAATGCAATAAATATCGATATAAAAGCATGATGCAAAATGGATGTATCAACTCCCCCAAGCTTAGACCTCGCTTGTCCTCAAGCGAAAGCCGAAATCGAAAAATATGTCCACATGTTTAGAGATAGAGGTATCGATAAAAATAAAATACGGGCATGAGGGCATCATGATCATTCTTAGAACAACAACTTATATAATTCTTGTCATATGATTTCTTATGCTAGAGTAATAATTCAATCACAATTTCAAGTATGAATCGTAAACTTCATTGAAAACTAACAAACTATAATCTCAGTCGTTGGAGAAATTGCAATTTATCATAACATAGGAAAGAGTCAATGTATAAGAGTTTTTCAGCAAGTCCACATACCCAACTATCATATAGTCTTTCACAATTGTTGACACTCACGGAATACTTATGGGTATGGAATTTTAATCGGACACGGAGAAAGATAGGAGCTTATAGTTTTGCCTCCCAGCGTTTTACCTCAAGGGTAATGTCAACAATAATAGTTCATGAAAACTCACATCCAATTAGCCATATATACCAGGATCTTTCCAACATACTGTGCTTGCCAAAGGATAAAATGTAAAAAGGAAGGGTGAATATCACCATGACTCTTATGCAATGTAGGAGATAAAAGTAAAAGATAGGTCCTTCGCAGAGGGAAGCAGAGGTTGTCATGCGCTTTTATAGTTGGATGCACAAAATCTTAATGCGAAAAAATGTCACTTTATATTGCCACTTGTGATATGGAACTTTATTATGCAGTCTGTCGCTTTTATTTCTTCCATATCACACGATCGTATAAAGCTTATTTCTCCCACACTAATAAGTCATACATATTTAGAGAGCAATTTTTATTGCTTGCACCGATGCCAACTTACTTGGAGGATCTTACTCAATCCATAGGTAGGTATGGTGGACTCTCATGGCAAGACTGGTTTAAGGGTATTTGGAAGCACAAGTAGTATCTCTACTTCGTGCGATGAATTTGGCTAGCATGAGGGGGAAAGGAAAGATCAACCATGTTGGATGATCCATGACAATATAATTTATCTCAGATGTAAGAAAATATAACCCATTACGTTGTCTTCCTTGTCCAACGTCAACTCTTTAGCATGTCATATTTTAATGAGTGCTCACAATCATAAAAGATGCCCAAGATAGTATATTTATATGTGAAGACCTCTCTTTCTTATTACTTCCTATTAATTGCAACGATGACCAAAACTATGCTTGTCAACTCCCAAACTTTTATTCATCATACTTTTTCTATGTGAGCTCATTACTCTCCATAAGATTCACATGATCTCTTTGTTTCTTTTTATTTTTTTCTCTTTTCTCTTATTCCCTTAGGATCATGGCAAAATAATCAAGCCCTTAACTCGGCACTAATCTTTATTATATAGCTCACGGACTCGATTACATAGAGGAATTATAAAGCAAAACTCAAAACTAGATCATGCCATAAACTTTTATTCTACTAGATCAAGATATTACCAAAAGGATCGAACTAAGAAAAACGGTAAAGATAAAAGTGATGGTGATACGATACCGGGGCACTCCCCCAAGCTTGGCAATTGCCAAGGGGAGTGCCCATACCCATGTGATTATGTCTCTCTTTTCGGGGATGGTGATGTGATATTCTTGGCAATGATGCCCCTCAGGATACGATTCTCCTCCTCGAGCTTATTGACTTGCTACTTGAGGTCCATTATTTCCTTTCGGAGTTTTCCTGTAACAGCCAAAGCTCCCTGCACCCAAGGGTGCTGCATAGCTACGGGAGAACCAGTGACACTCTTTTTCATATTCTCATAAGAAAGAAATCTAACATTGGAAGGGATAACCGAGTTTGGAATAGCTGAGCTCTGTAGTTCTCCCATTGTGAATCCAGCTCGGAAGCGGGAAGTGACTTCTTGATCCTCTTCCATAGCATCTATCCTCTTCAAATCAGCCTCCATCTCTTCCTCCGTGGCTGGCCCAAAGAGGTCAACATTGTTGTTTGTCATTGATCTCGGTGCCGGATGAGACACCCGACTCTCCCCGACTGACTCTTGCGAAGACATCTTGCTCTAATCTGCAGCAGCAACAGCTCGAAACACAAACATAGGATAATTGCGTGATACGGGAGTCAAAACCCCCGGGAGATTATATAATGAATTTTTACCAACCAAAATACGTGTCGTGTACGAAAACGGAGTCCGGAGAGCGCACGAGGTGCCCACAAGGTAGGGGGGCGCGCCTAGGGGGTAGGGCGCGCCCTCCACCCTCATGGAGCCCTCGTGTCCTTCCCGGACTGCTTATTATTTTTCTATTTTTCTAAATATTCCAAAACGGAGAAATATTTCCTTAAAAACTGTTTTGGAGTCGGTTTACTTACCGTACCACATACCTATTCCTTTTCGGAGTCTAAAATGTTCCGGAAAGTGTCCCTTATGTATTCCTCCGGGGTTATGGTTTCAATAACATTGGTTTCAACATTTATGGGATTACCTGAGATATAATGTTTGATTCTTTGACCGTTCATCACCTTCGGATTTGTGCCTTCGAAGTTGTTGATTTTTATGGCACCGGAATGATAGACCTCCCCGATAACGTAAGGACCTTCCCATTTAGAGAGAAATTTTCCTGCAAAAAATCTTAAACGAGAGTTGTATAGCAATACATAATCACCAACATTAAACTCACGCTTTTGTATCCTTTTATCATGCCATCTTTTAACTTTTTCTTTAAACAACTTGGCATTTTCGTAGGCTTGGGTTCTCCATTCATCGAGTAAGCTAATATCAAATAACCTCTTCTCACCGGCAAGTTTAAAATCATAATTGCCTTGTGTTGTAGTTTGAGAGGTAAGTGACATGCTTTTCCATAAACCATTTTATACGGAGACATACCCATAGGATTTTTATATGCAGTTCTATAGGCCCATAATGCATCATCAAGTTTCTTGGACCAATTCTTTCTAGATCTATTAATAGTCTTTTGCAAAATTAATTTGAGCTCTCTATTACTCAATTCTACTTGACCACTAGACTGTGGGTGATAAGGAGATGCAATTCTATGACTAACATCATATTTATCAAGCATTTTACAGAAAGCACCATGAATAAAATGTGAACCACTGATACATCTCCAACGTATCTATAATTTTTGATTGTTCCATGCTATTATATTATCAACTTTGGATGTTTACGGGCTTTATTATACACTTTTATATTATTTTTGGGACTAACCTATTAACCTAGAGCCCACTGCCAGTGCCAGTTTATGTTTTTTCCTTGTTTTAGAGTATCGCAGAAAAGGAAAATCAAACGGAGTCCAATTGACCTGAAACTTCACGGAACTTATTTTTGGAAGGAAAGCAACCCGGGAGACTTGGAGTGCACGTCAAGAAAGCAACGAGGGAGCCACGAGGCAGGGGGCGCGCCCACCCCCTGGGCACGCCCTCCACCCTCATGGCCCCCCTGACGTATTTCTTCCGCCCATATATATCCATATACCCTAAAACAATCGGGGAGCATAATAGATCGGGAGTTCCGCCGCCATAAGCCTCCTTAGCCACCGAAAACCAATCTAGACCCGTTCCGGCACCCGGCCGGAGGAGGCAATCCCTCTCCGGTGGGCATCTTCATCATCCCGGTGCTCTCCATGACGAGGAGGGAGTAGTTCTCCCTCGGGGCTGAGGGTATGTACCAGTAGCTATGTGTTTGATCTCTCTCTCTCTCATGTTCTTGAGGTGATACGATCTTGATGTATCATGAGCTTTGCTATTATAGTTGGATCTTATGATGTTTTCTCCCCCCTCTACTCTCTTGTAATGGATTGAGTTTCCCCTTCGAAGTTATCTTATCGGATTGAGTCTTTAAAGATTTGAGAACACTTGATGTATGTCTTGCCGTGCGTATCTGTGGTGACAATGGGATACCACGTGATTCACTTGATGTATGTTTTGGTGATCAACTTGCGGGTTCCGCCCATGAACCTATGCATAGGGGTTGGCACACGTTTTCGTCGTGATTCTCCAATAGAAACTTTGGGGCACTCTTTGAGGTTCTATGTGTTGGTTGAATAGATGAATCTGAGATTGTGTGATGCATATCGTATAATCATACCCACGGATACTTGAGGTGACATTAGAGTATCTAGGTGACATTAGGGTTTTGGTTGATTTGTGTGTTAAGGTGTTATTCTAGTACGAACTCTAGGGCTGTTTGTGACACTTATAGGAATAGCCCAATGGATTGATTGGAAAGAATAACTTTGAGGTGGTTTCGTACCCTACCATAATCTCTTCGTTCGTTCTCTGCTATTAGTGACTTTGGAGTGACTCTTTGTTGCATGTTAAGGGATGATACGTCTCCAACGTATCTATAATTTTGGATTGCTCCATGCTGTATTATCTACTGTTTTGGACATTATTGGGCTTTATTATCCACTTTTATATTATTTTTGGGGCTAACCTATTAACCGGAGGCCCAGCCCATAATTGATGTTTTTTGCCTGTTTTAGGGTTTCGAATAAAAGGAATATCAAACGGAGTCCAAACGGAATGAAACCTTCAGGAACGTGATTTTCTCAACGAACAAGACCCGGAAGACTTGGACCCTACGTCAAGAAAGAAAAAAGGAGGCCACGAGGTAGGGGGCGCGCCTACCCCCCCTAGGCGCGCCCTCCACCCTCGTGGGCCCCCTGTTGCTCCACCGACGTACTCCTTCCTCCTATATATATCCACGTACCCCCAAACGATCAGAACAGGAGCCAAAACCCTAATTCCACCGCCGTAACTTTATGTATCCACGAGATCCCATCTTGGGGCCTGTTCCGGAGCTCCGCCGGAGGGGGCATCGATCACGGAGGGCTTCTACATCAACACCATAGCCCCTCCGATGAAGTGTGAGTAGTTCACCTCAGACCTACGGGTCCATAGTTAGTAGCTAGATGGCTTCTTCTCTCTTTTTGGATCTCAATACAATATTCTCCCCCTCTCTTATGGAGATCTATTCGATGTAATCTTCTTTTTGCGGTGTGTTTGTTGAGACCGATGAATTGTGGGTTTATGATCAAGTCTATCTATGAATAATATTTGAATCTTCTCTGAATTCTTTTATGTATGATTGGTTATCTTTGCAAGTCTCTTCGAATTATCAGTTTGGTTTGGCCGACTAGATTGATCTTTCTTGCAATGGGAGAAGTGCTTAGCTTTGGGTTCAATCTTGCGGTGTGCTTTCCCGGTGACAGTAAGGGCAGCAAGGCATGTATTGTATTGTTGTCATCGAGGATAACAAGATGGGGTTTTCTTCATATTGCATGAGTCTATCCCTCTACATCATGTCATCTTGCTTAAGGCGTTACTCTGTTTTTAACTTAATACTCTAGATGCATGCTGGATAGCAGTCGATGAGTGGAGTAATAGTAGAAGATGCATGCAGGAGTCGGTCTACTTGTCTTGGACGTGATGCCTATATACATGATCATACCTAGATATTCTCATAACTATGCTCAATTCTGTCAATTGCTCAACAGTAATTTGTTCACCCACCGTAGAATACTTATGCTCTTGAGAGAAGCCACTAGTGAAACCTATGGCCCCCGGGTCTATCTTTATCATATTGATCTCCTACTACTTAGTTATTTCCTTTGCCTTTATTTTACTTTGCATCTTTATCATAAAAATACCAAAAATATTATCTTATCATATCTATCAGATCTCACTCTCGTAAGTGGCCCTATAGGGATTGACAACCCCTATTTGCGTTGGTTGCGAGGATTTATTTGTTTTGTGCAGGTGCGAGGGACTCGCGCGTAGCCTCCTACTGGATTGATACCTTGGTTCTAAAAAACTGAGGGAAATACTTACGCTACTTTGCTGCATCATCCCTTCCTCTTCGGGGAAAACCAACGCAGTGCTGAAGAGGTAGCAAGGGATAGTTATATGATCCAACTATGTTATTATTGTTGAGAGGACTTGCACAAGTGAAAGTATGAACCCTAGGCCTTGTTTCAACACATTGCAATAACTTTTACGGTCACTTTTATCATTAGTTACCTTGCTGTTTTTATATTTTCAAATTACAAAAACTATTATCTACTATCCATATACCACTTGTATCACCATCTCTTCGCCGAACTAGTGCACCTATACAATTTACCATTGTATTGGGTGTGTTGGGGACATAAGAGACTCTTTGTTACTGTGACGCCCCCGATTCAATCGTACACTAATCATACACGCAAACATGTACGATCAAGATCAGGGACTCACGGGAAGATATCACAACACAACTCTACAAATAAAATAAGTCATACAAGCATCATATTACAAGCCAGGGGCCTCGAGGGCTCGAATACAAGAGCTCGATCATAGACGAGTCAGCGGAAGCAACAAGATCTGAGTACATACATAAGTTAAACAAGTTTGCCTTAAGAAGGCTAGCACAAACTGGGATACCGATCGAAAGAGGCGCATGCCTCCTACCTAGGATCCTCCTAAACTACTCCTGGTCGTCGTCAGCGTCCTGCACGTAGTAGTAGGCACCTCCAGTGTAGTAGGAGTCATCGTCGACGGTGGCGTCTAGCTCCTGGGCTCCATCGTCTGGTCGCAGCAATCGAGTATAGAAAGGGGAAAAGGGGGAACAAAGCAACCGTGAGTACTCATCCAAAGTACTCGCAAGCAAGGAGCTACACTACATATGTATGCATTGGTATCAAATGGCAAAAGGGGTAACATATGTGGGTTGAACTGCAGAATGCCGAAATAAGAGGGGGATAGCTATTCCTATCGAAGACAACGCTTCTGGGCACCTCCATCTTGCAGCAGAAGAAGAGAGTAGATGGTAAGTTCACCAAGTAGCATCGTGTAGCATAATCCTAACCGATGATCCTCCCCTCGTTGCCCTGTGAGAGAGCGATCACTGGTTGTATCTGGCACTTGGAAGGGTGTGTTTTATTAAGTATCATGTTCTAGTTGTCATAAGGTCAAGGTACAACTCCAAGTCGTCCTGTTACCGAAGATCACAGCTATTCGAATAGATTAACTTCCCTGCAGGGGTGCACCACATTTCCCAACACGCTCGATCCCCTTTGTACGGACACACTTCTCTGGGTCATGCCCGGCCTCGGAAGATCAACACATCGCAACCCTACCTAGGCACAATAGAGAGGTCAGCACGCCGGTCTAAATCCTATGGCGCAGGGGTCTGGGCCCATCGCCCATTGCACACCTGCACGTTGCATACACACGGCCAGTGTGTTTTGGATCTCAATACAATGTTCTCTCCCTCTCTTGTGGAGATCTATTCGATGTAATCTTGTTTTTGCGGTGTGTTTGTTGAGACTGATGAATTGTGGGTTTATGATCAAGTCTATCTATGAATAATATTTGAATCTTCTCCGAATTCTTTTATGTATGATTGGTTATCTTTGCAAGTCTCTTCGAATTATCAGTTTGGTTTGGCCTACTAGATTGATCTTTCTTGCAATGGGAGAAGTGCTTAGCTTTGGGTTCAATCTTGCGGTGTCCTTTCCCGGTGACAGTAAGGGCAGCAAGGCACGTATTGTATTGTTGCCATCGAGGATAACAAGATGGGGTTTTCTTCATATTGCATGAGTCTATCCCTCTACATCATGTCATCTTGCTTAAGGCGTTACTCTGTTTTTAACTTAATACTCTAGATGCATGCTGGATAGCGGTCGATGAGTGGAGTAACAGTAGAAGATGTAGGCAGGAGTCGGTCTACTTGTCTCGGACGTGATGCCTATATACATGATCATACCTAGATATTCTCATAACTATGCTCAATTCTGTCAATTGCTCAACAGTAATTTGTTCACCCACCGTAGAATACTTATGCTCTTGAGAGAAGCCACTAGTGAAACCTATGGCCCCCGGGTCTATCTTTATCATATTGATCTCCTACTACTTAGTTATTTCCTTTGCTATTTCCTTTGCCTTTATTTTACTTTGCATATTTATCATAAAAATAGCAAAAATATTATCTTATCATATCTACCAGATCTCACTCTCGTAAGTGGCCCTATGGGATTGACAACCCCTATTTGCGTTGGTTGCGAGGATTTATTTGTTTTCTGCAGGTGCGAGGGACTCACGCGTAGCCTCCTACTGGATTGATACCTTAGTTCTCAAAAACTGAGGGAAATACTCACGCTACTTTGCTGCATCATCCCTTCCTCTTCGGGGAAAACCAACGCAGTGCTCAAGAGGTAGCAAGAAGGATTTCTGGCGCCGTTGCCGGGGAGGTCTACGCAAAAGTCAACATACCAAGTACCCATCACATACCCTTATCTCCCGCATTACATTATTTGCCATTTGCCTCTCGTTTTCCTCTCCCCCACTTCACCCTTGCCGTTTTATTCGCCGTCTCTCTCTATCCTCCCTCTCTATTTGCCTCTTTTTTGCCCGCTTGCTTTTTGTTTGCTTGTGTGTTAGTTTGCTTGCTTGTCACGATGGCTCAAGATAATACTAAATTGTGTGACTTCACCAATACCAACAACAATGATTTTATTAGCACTCCGATTGCTCCTCTTACCGATGCTGAATCTTGTGAAATTAATACTGCTTTGCTGAATCTTGTCATGAAAGATCCATTTTCCGGCCTTCCTAGTGAAGTTGCCGCTACCCATCTTAATAGCTTCGTTGATTTGTGTGACATGCAAAAGAAGAAAGATGTGGATAATGATATTGTTAAATTGAAGCTATTTCCTTTTTTTGCTTAGAGATCGTGCTAAAGCTTGGTTTTTGTCTTTGCGTAAAAATAGTATTGATTCATGGAACAAGTGCAAAGATGCTTTTATCTCTAAGTATTTTCCTCCCGCTAAGATCATCTCTCTTAGAAACGATGTTATGAATTTTAAGCAACTTGATCATGAACATGTTGCACAAGCTTGGGAGATAATGAAATTAATGATACGTAATTGCCCTACTCATGGTTTAAATTTGTGGATGATTATACAAAAAAAATATGCCGGATTGAATTTTGCTTCTAGAAATCTTTTAGATTCGGCCGTGGGAGGCACTTTTATGGAAATCACTTTAGGAGAAGCTACTAAACTCCTAGATAATATTATGGTTAATTATTCTCAATGGCATACTGAAAGATCTACTAATAAAAAGGTGCGCGCAATAGAAGAAATTAATGTTTTGAGTGGAAAGATGGATGAACTTATGAAATTATTTGCTAATAAGAGTGTTTCTTCTGATCCTAATGATATGTCCTTGTCTACTTTGATTGAGAATAGTAATGAATCTATGGATGTGAATTTTGTTGGTAGGAACAATTTTGGTAACAACGCGTATAGAGGAAATTTCAATCCTAGGCCTTATCCTAGTAACCCCTCTAATAATTATGGGAAAACTTTGTTTTTGCCACTCTAGTTTTTGCCAACTTTGCTTATGCCACTCTAGAATTTGACATTCCACTTTTTCCACTCTTAGCTTTTGACAATATATCACTTTTGCCATTCCATGGCAAAAGCAAAAAATTTAGAGTGGCAATTGTGATACATGTCAAAAGCTAAGAGTGGCAAAAGTGAAATGAAAAATTATCGTTTTTGCCACGGAATGGCATTTGTGATGTATTGTCAAAAGCTAAGAGTGGCAAAAGTGAGATGTCAAATTCTAGAGTGGCATAAGCAAAGTTGGCAAAAACTAGAGTGGCAAAAACAAAGTTTTCCCAGTAATTATGGTAATTCCTACAACAATTCTTATGAAAATTATAATAAGATGCCCTCTGATTTTGAATCTAATATTAAAGAATTTATTACTTCGCAAAAGAATTTTAATGCTATGATTGAAGAAAAATTGCTTAAGATTGATGATTTGGCTAGGAACGTTAGTAGAATTGCTCTTGATGTTGATTCTTTAAAACTTAGATCTATTCCACCTAAGCATGATATCAATGAGTTTCTCAAAGCCATGAGAATTTCCATTGATGAGTGCAAAGAAAGAACCGCTAGGATGCGTGCTAAGAAAGATGCCTTTATAAGAGCGTGTTCTTCTAGTTGCTATGAAAATAAAGATGAAGATCTAAAAGTTATTAATGTGTCCCCTATTAAATCTTTGTTTTGCAATATGAATCTTGATAATGATGGGACTGAATATGACCCACCTTTACCTAGAAGGCGTTCTAAGAATTCTGAATCTTTTGATCTTGATGCTAAATTTGATAAAAGTGGAATTGAAGAAATTAAAACCCTAGATGTTGCTAAACCCACTATTATGGATTTCAAGGAATTTAACTATGAAAATTTCCCTTTTATTGATTGTATTTCCTTGTTGCAATCCGTGCTAAATTCTCCTCATGCTTATAGTCAAAATAAAGCGTTTACTAAACATATCGTTGATGCCTTGATGCAATCTTATGAAGAAAAACTTGAATTGGAAGTTTATATTCCTAGAAAACTTTATGATGAGTGGGAACCAACTATTAAAATTAAAATTAAAGATCATGAATGTTATGCTTTATGTGATTTGGGTGCTAGTGTTTCCACGATTCCAAAGACTTTGTGTGATTTGTTAGGTTTCCGTGATTTTGATGATTGCTCTCTAAACTTGCACCTTGCGGATTCCACTATTAAGAAACCTATGGGAAGAATTAATGATGTTCTTATTGTTGCAAATAGGAATTATGTGCCCGTAGATTTTATTGTTCTTGACATAGGTTGCAATCCTTCATGTCCTATTATTCTTGGTAGACCTTTCCTTAGAACGATTGGTGCAATTGTTGATATGAAGGAAGGAAATATTAGATTCCAATTTCCATTAAGGAAAGGCATGGAACACTTTCCTACAAAGAAAATTAAATTACCTTATTAATCTCTTATGAGATTCACTTATGGATTGCCTACCAAAGATGGCAATACCTAGATCAATTCTTGCTTGTTATGCCTAGCTAGGGGCGTTAAACGATAGCGCTTGTTGGGAGGAAACCCAATTTTATTTTTATTCCTTGCTTTTTGCTACTGTTTAGTAATAAATAATTTATCTAGCCTCTGTTTTGGTTGTGTTTTTTGTGTTTAATTAGTGTTTGTGCCAAGTAGAACCGTTGGGAAGACTAGGGGAAAGTCTTGTTGAACTTGCTGTAAAAAAACAGAAACTTTAGCGCTCACGAGAACTGCTGTAAGTTTTATTTGAAGAGTGCTATTTAGTTAATTCTTTTTGCAGGTGATTAATAGATAAATTCCTCACGTCCAGAAATTTATTTTAGAATTTTTGGGGTTCCAGATCTTGCGCTAGCTACAGATTACTACGAACTGTTCTGTTTTTGACAGATTCTGTTTTTCGTGTGTTGTTTGCTTATTTTGATGAATCTATGGCTAGTAAAATAGTTTATAAACCATAGAGAAGTTGGAATACAGTAGGTATAACACCAATATAAATAAATAATGAGTTCATTACAGTAACTTGAAGTGATCTTTTATTTTCTTTCGCTAACGAAGCTCGCGAGATTTTCTACTTTAAGTTTTGGGTCGTGAAGTTTTCAAGTTTTGGGTAAAGATTTGATGGATTATGGAACAAGGAGTGGCAAGAGCCTAAGCTTGGGGATGCACATGGCACCCCCAATATAATCTAAGGACACCTAAAAGCCAAAGCTTGGGGATGCCCCGGAAGGCATCCCCTCTTTCGTCTACTTCTATCGGTAACTTTACTTGGAGCTATATTTTTATTCGCCACATGATATGTGTTTTGCTTGGAGCGTCTTTTATGATTTGAGTCTTTGCTTGTTAGTTTACCACAATCATTCTTGCTGTACACACCTTTTGAGAGAGCCATACATGATTTGGAATTTGTTAGAATACTCTATGTGCTTCGCTTATATCTTTTGAGTTATATAATTTTGCTCTAGTACTTCACTTATATCTTTTAGAGCACGATGGTGGATTTGTTTTATAGAAACTATTGATCTCTCATGCTTCACTTAGATTATTTTGAGAGTCTTAATATCATGGTAATTTGCTTAAAATCCTAATATGCTAGGTATTCAAGATTAGTAAAATTTTCTTAAGAGTGTTTTGAATACTAGAGAAGTTTGATGCTTGATGATTGTTTTGAGATATGGAGGTAATAATATCAAAGTCGTGCTAGTTGAGTAGTTGTGAAATTGAGAAATGCTTGTGTTGAAGTTTTCAAGTCCCGTAGCATGCACGTATGGTAAACTTTATGCAACAAATTTGAAACATGAGGTGTTATTTGATTGTCTTCCTTATGAGTGGCGGTCGGGGACGAGCGATGGTCTTTTCCTACCAATCTATCCCCCTAGGAGCATGCGCGTAGTACCGAGGTTTTTGATGACTTGTAGATTTTTGCAATAAGTATGTGAGTTCTTTATGACTAATGTTGAGTCCATGGATTATACACACTCTCACCCTTCCATCCTTGCTAGCCTCTTCGGTACCGTGCATTGCCCTTTCTCACATTGAGAGTTGGCGCAAACTTCGCCGGTGCATCCAAACCCCGTGATATGATACGCTCTTTCACACATAAACCCCCTTATATCTTCCTCAAAACAGCCACCATACCTACATATTATGGCATTTCCATAGCCATTCCGAGATATATTGCCATGCAACTTTCCACCATTCCGTTCATCATGACACATTCATCATTGTCATATTGCTTAGCATAATCATGTAGTTGACATAGTATTTGTGGCAAAGCCACCGTTCATAATCCTTTCATACATTTCACTCTTGGTCCATTGCATATCCCGGTACACCGCCGGAGGCATTCATATAGAGTCATACTTTGTTCTAGTATCGAGTTGTAATCATTGAG
>NC_041384.1:62045400-62046517 GCF_002162155.2 Triticum dicoccoides | reverse complement strand
TATATATAAGAGAAAGGCCATAAAAGAAGAGAAGGCCCAAAAAAAGAGAAAGGCCATGAAAAGGCCCAAAAGAAAAAAATGAGAGAAAAAGAGAGAAGGGACAATGTTACTATCCTTTGCCACACTTGTGCTTCAAAGTAGCACCATAATCTTCATGTTAGAGAGTCTCTTGTTTTGTCACTTTGATATACTAGTGGGAATTTTCATTATATAACTTGGCTTGTATATTCCAACAATGGGCCTCCTCAAGTGCCCTAGGTCTTCGTGAGCAATCAAGTTGGATGCACAACCACTAGTTTCTTTTGTTGAGCTTTCATACATTTATAGCTCTAGTGCATCCGTTGCATGGAAATCCCTACTCCTTGCATTAACATCAATCGGTGGGCATCTCCATAGCCCATTGATTAGCCTCGTTAATGTGAGACTTTCTCCTCTTTTGTCTTCTCCACATAACCCCCTCATTATATTCTATTCCACCTATAGTGCTATGTCCATGGCTCGCGCTCATATATTGCGTGAAAGTTTATAGGTTTGAGATTACTAAAGTATGAAACAATTGCTTGGCTTGTCATCGGGGTTGTGCATGATGAGAGCATTCTTGTGTGACGAAAATGAAACATGACTAAACCATATGATTTTGTAGGGATGAACTTTCTTTGGCCATGTTATTTTGAGAAGACATAATTGCTTTGTTAGTATGCTTGAAGTATTATTATTTATGTCAATATGAACTTTTGTCTTGAATCTTTCGGATCTGAATATTCATACCACAATTAAGAAGAATTACATTAAAATTATGCCAAGTAGCACTCCGCATCAAAAATTCTGTTTTTATCATTTACCTACTCGAGGACGAGCAGGAATTAAGCTTGGGGATGCTTGATACGTCTCCAATGTATCTATAATTTTTGATTGCTCCATGCTATATTATCTACTGTTTTGGACATTATTGGGCTTTATTATCCACTTTTATATTATTTTTGGGACTAACCTATTAACCGGAGGCCCAGCCCAGAATTGCTGTTTTTTTGCCTGTTTTAGGGTTTCGAAGAAAAGGAATATGACACGGAGTCCAAACTTAATGAAACCTTTGGGAACGTGATTTTCTCAACGAATA
>NC_041384.1:61995272-62045248 GCF_002162155.2 Triticum dicoccoides | reverse complement strand
GTACTCCTTCCTCCTATATATATCCACGTACCCCCAAACGATCAGAACAGGAGCCAAAACCCTAATTCCACCGCCGTAACTTTATGTATCCACGAGATCCCATCTTGGGGCCTGTTCCGGAGCTCCACCGAAGGGGGGCATTGATCACGGAGGGCTTCTACATCAACACCATAGCCCCTCCGATGAAGTGTGAGTAGTTCACCTCAGACCTACGGGTCCATAGTTAGTAGCTAGATGGCTTCTTCTCTCTTTTTGGATCTCAATACAATGTTCTCCCCCTCTCTTGTGGAGATCTATTCGATGTAATCTTCTTTTTGCGGTGTGTTTGTTGAGACTGATGAATTGTGGGTTTATGATCAAGTCTATCTATGAATAATATTTGAATCTTCTCTGAATTCTTTTATGTATGATTGGTTATCTTTGCAAGTCTCTTCGAATTATCAGTTTGGTTTGGCCTACTAGATTGATCTTTCTTGCAATGGGAGAAGTGCTTAGCTTTGGGTTCAATCTTGCGATGTCCTTTCCCGGTGACAGTAAGGGCAACAAGGCACGTATTGTATTGTTGCCATCAAGGATAACAAGATGTGGTTTTCTTCATATTGAATGAGTCTATCCCGCTACATCATGTCATCTTGCTTAAGGCGTTACGCTGCTTTTAACTTAATACTCTAGATGCATGCTGGATAGCGGTCGATGAGTGGAGTAATAGTAGAAGATGCAGGCAGGAGTCGGTCTACTTGTCTCGAACGTGATGCCTATATACATGATCATACCTAGATATTCTCATAACTATGCTCAATTCTGTCAATTGCTCAACATTAGTTTATTCATCCACCGTAGAATACTTATGCTCTTGAGAGAAGCCACTAGTGAAACCTATGGCCCCCGGGTCTATCTTTATCATATTGATCTCCTACTACTTAGTTATTTCCTTTGCTATTTACTTTGCCTTTATTTTACTTTGCATCTTTATCATAAAAATACCAAAAATATTATCTTATCATATCTATCAGATCTCACTCTCGTAAGTGGCCCTATAGGGATTGGCAACCCCTATTTGCGTTGGTTGCGAGGATTTATTTGTTTTGTGCAGGTGCGAGGGACTCGCACGTAGCCTCCTACTGGATTGATACCTTGATTCTCAAAAACTGAGGGAAATACTTACGATACTTTGCTGCATCATCCCTTCCTCTTCGGGTAAAACCAACGGAGTGCTCAAGAGGTAGCAAGGGATACTTATATGATCCAATTATGTTATTATTGTTGAGAGGACTTGCACTAGTGAAAGTATGAACCCTAGGCCTTGTTTCAACGCATTGCAATACCGTTTACGCTCACTTTTATCATTAGTTACCTTGCTGTTTTTATATTTTCAGATTACAAAAACTATTATCTACTATCCATATACCACTTGTATCACCATCTCTTCGCCGAACTAGTGCACCTATACAATTTACCATTGTATTGGGTGTGTTGGGGACACAAGAGACTCTTTGTTATTGTGATGCCCCCGATTCAATCATACACGCAAACATGTACGATCAAGATCAGGGACTCACGGGAAGATATCACAACACAACTCTACAAATAAAATAAGTCATACAGGCATCATATTACAAGCCAGGGGCCTCCAGGGCTCGAATACAAGAGCTCGATCATAGACGAGTCAACGGAAGCAACAAGATCTGAGTACAGACATAAGTTAAACAAGTTTGCCTTAAGAAGGCTAGCACAAACTAGGATACCGATCGAAAGAGGCGCATGCCTCCTGCCTGGGATCCTCCTAAACTACTCCTGGTCGTCGTCAGCGGCCTGCACGTAGTAGTAGGTACCTCCAGTGTAGTAGGAGTCGTTGTCGATGGTGGCGTCTAGCTCCTGGGCTCCATCGTCTGGTCGCAGCAATCGAGTATAGAAAGGGGGGAAAAGGGGGAACAAAGCAACCGTGAGTACTCATCCAAAGTACTCGCAAGCAAGGAGATACACTACATATGTATGCATTGGTATCAAATGGCAAAAGGGATAACATATGTGGGCTGAACTGCAGAATGCCGGAATAAGAGGGGCATAGCTATTTCTATCGAAGACTACGCTTCTGGCCACCTCCATCTTGCAGCAGAAGAAGAGAGTAGATGGTAAGTTCACCAAGTAGCATCATGTAGCATAATCCTAACCGATGATCCTCCCCTCGTCGCCCTGTGAGAGAGCGATCACCGGTTGTATCTGGCACTTGGAAGGGTGTGTTTTATTAAGTATCCGGTTCTAGTTGTCATAAGGTTAAGGTACAACTCCAAGTCGTCCTGTTACCGAAGATCACGGCTATTCGAATAGATTAACTTCCCTGCAGGGGCGCACCACATTTCCCAACACGCTCGATCCCCTTTGTTCGGACACACTTGTCTGGTTCATGTCCGGCCTCGGGAGATCAACATGTCGCAACCCTACCTAGGCACAATATAGAGGTCAACACGCCGGTCTAAATCCTATGGCGCAGGGGTCTGGGCCCATCGCCCATTGCACACCTGCACGTTGCGTACACGACCGGTGAGTAGACCTAGCCTCCCTTATACAAGAGCAGGCGGTCCAGTCCAACCCGGCGCGCGCCGCTCAGTCGCTAACGTCACGAAGGCTTCGGCTGATACCATGACGTCGAGTGCCCATAACTGTTCCCGCGTAGTTGGTTAGTGTGTATAGGCCAGTTGGTAGACTCAAATCAAATACCAAGATCTCGTTAAGCGTGTTAAGTATCCGCGAACGCCGACCAGGGCCAGGCCCACCTCTCTCCTAGGTAGTCTCAACCTGCCCTGTCGCTTCGCCACAAAGTAACAGTCGGGGGCCTTCGGGAACTCAGGCCCACCTCTACCGGGATGGAGCCACCTGCCCCTTCAGCCCCCAACATCGGAATCACTCACGGGTACTCAACGAGCCGACCCGACTTTAGTCACCACCTGTATAGCATGTATATATGTATAAGTTTAAACCCGCGATCACCGTCCGAGTGATCACGGCGATAGTATAGCATGGCAGACGGACAAGAATGTATGGCCACCGATGATAAACTAGCATCCTACACTAAGCATTAGGATTGCAGGTAAAGGTAACAAGAGTAGTAGCAAGGACAGGCTATGCATCAGAATAGGATTAACGGAAAGCAGTAACATGCTACACTACTCTAATGCAAGTAGTATAGAGAAGAGTAGGCGATATCTGGTGATCAGGGGGGGGGGGCTTGCCTGGTTGCTCTGGCAAGAGAGAGGGGTCGTCAACATCGTAGTCATACTGGGTAGCAGCAGCGTCGGTCTCGGTGTCTAGTGAGAGAAGAAGGGGAAGAAACAATAAATATTAAGCAAACAAATGCATAGCGACGCATGACATGACAAGTAGCGATGCTAGGGGTGCCCTAACGCCGTATGAGGTGGTACCGGTGAAGGGAGGAAACATCCGGGAAAATATCCCCGTTGTTTCGCGTTTTCGGACAGATGAACCAGAGGGGGAAAGTTGCGTGTTCACTATGCTAGGGATGCGTGGCGGACGAACGGGCTGTGTATCCGGGTTCGTCTCGTCGTTCTGAGCAACTTTCATGTACAAAGTTTTTCCATCTGAGCTACAGTTTATTTTATATTAATTTTTAAAGTTTTAAATCATTTTCTAAATTATTATTATTAAATTAATTCGAAATTAGTATTATTGCATCAGCATGACATCAGAAGTCAACAGAGGTGTTGACTGGTCAAACTGATGTGTGGGGTCCGCATGTCATACACTGTTTTAATTAGCAGGTTAACTAAACAGAGTTAATAATCTAAACAAAATTAATTAAGTTAATTAAATAATTAATTAATTAGTTTTTTGATACTCGTTTTTTTAAAATATTTTTTATAAAACGTTCTGGGGCGTGGGCCCCCTAGTCAGTGGCTTTGGGGGAGCCTTAGCAGGTGAGCGGGCGACGGCGCCTGGGCGTGGGCGAACCCGCCTGGCGTCGGGGGAGCCCGCCCAGGAGGTTGAGGCCGCGACGACAGACGCCGGCTGTGGGTGCCGGACCCGGGCGGCGCGGGGCGGCACCGCGGGCAGAGGCCGAGCGGCGAAGGGCGCAACGAGGCGCGGAGACAAAGCAGGGACGGCCGCGACGGCTCGGCGATGGAGGTGGGGCGGCGAGCAGCAGGCGGAAGGAGCCGGGGCGCGGGCATCTACGGTAAAGGGGATGTCGGCGGGCGCGTGTGCGTGCGGTGGCGCAGCGAGCGTGGCGAGCAGGGGAGGCACGAACAGCGCAGGGACAGGGGATGCGCGGCGAGCCACGGGCGGGCGCTGGAGGGCGAGGCACGGGGCGCGGCTCCGAGCGACGCGACAAGCAGAGGGCCGCGACGGGCGCAGCGCGTGCATGCGCGTGGTAGAGGAGGCCGGGGCATCGCAAACGGCGCCGGCGACAGAGGGATAGGGGGATAGGAGGGGGAGCTCATAAGGGCGGTAGGGATTCGGGCAACGGGGGTCGAGGAGGTCGTCGGGGACGACGTGCGGCGAGGAGGCAGAGCGGTGGGAGGCTGGCCATCGTGGTGGCTCGGGGCAACAACGGGGTCCGGTGACAGCGTCCGGGACGTTGAGCGGCGACAGGGCGCAACATGGCTTTGGGAGGCCGTCGGGGAGAAGGTCCGGCGTGGGGAGGAGACGAGGAGGCGATGGCGGAGACGGGCGACGCCGGCGACGGGGCATAGGGACGAGGCGGCGGGGTCTGGGCGTGCGGCGAGAGGCGCTGTTGCCCCCTGATCTAGATCGGGGGAGAGGGAGAGTGGGGGTGCGAGTGGGGGAGTGGGGGTGTTGCGGTTGGTGGGTTAGGGTTACGGGGGAAAAGGGGAAGCGAGGGTGGGCCGACCGCTGGCTTGGTTGGCCTATATGGACAGATGGGCCATTTGGCCCAAGTAGAGGGGTTGGCTTTGCCCCATTTCTTTATTTTTTATTTGTCTCGTTTATCTGTTTTTGTTCTTTTACTATTTTATTTTATTTAGTTTTATAAATCACAGAAGTTGTGCCTAAATTTGTATCACTAATTATACCTCTACTACAAAAAGTTTAGACCTCCAATTAAAATAGTTTAACATTTTATTAATTATAAAAGGCGTTCAATTAATTCTTTTGCTACTGTTTTATTTATTTTTGAGTATTCACACATTTAATAAAAGTGTGATTTCTACACCATAATTACCTGTGCATTATTTCACTCACACCAAACATTTTCGTTTTAATATTTGAAAACTTTTATTGTTTGTTAGATTTTGAATTTGAATTCGAACCGGTTTCGAACTAACGTGAGATTAGCAACAGTAATCGAGGTGACATGGCATCATTAGCAGAGGTTCACTGTAGCTTAACTATCCGGGCGTCACAATTCTCCTCCACTACAAGAAATCTCGTCCCGAGGTTTAAGAGGTAGAGAAGGGGGGAAGGTCTAGTCACGAAATTCTAACGTATGTTCTCGGTCTTGGCTGCTCTTCTCGAAGAAGTTAATCCATTTCGTTGATGTCTTCAATTCTCTGCTTCAGGTCATCATGATGAAGTCGTCATCATTTTTTTTATCCCGCCGTACTTACGAATGGGTAAGGGCAGCTCGGCAACGATAGAATGCTTATGAGGAAAACAGTCTGGGGGTTAACCCATGAATGAGCATAAGAGTATCTCTCGAGTTGAACATACTTAAAATACATCGAGAGTAAGGTATGGAGGTACAATAAGAGGTTCCAAGCGGATAGATAGTTGCTCGAAGTCTGAACCAGAGTGAGAAAGGGGTTTAGAGCAGCGAGAGTAAGTATTGCGTCTGATACCAGAATAGAGCACTAGGAAGGTGGCCCGTGAATTAAATACGAAGCCAAGCGTGACGAATAACCATTAGGAGCTGGGGTGTACAGGAGAGTCAGGTTTCGATCCCGGGACCTGTGGGTTTTGGGCCCACCATGTGGGTTGAAAGTAGGAGGAGCGATAACATCTTGCATGGTCATGATAGCAAGGCATGTTAGAGGGTAGCCTGCCAGTTATGTCGGCAACAATGTCGGTACCAAGGGCGAGGGACGAAGAGAACCATCTTCCTGCTCGTTGAACGAGGCGGACTAATAGGCAAAGTTCTCGTCCATCGATGGTTACCGGAATGTCAACAACAATAGTAACAGGGTCTTACTGACAGAGTTGTACACTGAGGTGCTTATAAAAGCAGTGACGTATTACTGCTTAGATCATATAAACCTCAAGAAGGTTAAACAGAACAATGGAAAGGAAAATGTGATTATCAAATTAAACAAAACAATGGAAAGGAAAATGTGTTTAAACACATATTTCAGGGGTATATCCTTCCCAAGAACAAGCAGAGTATGATATCCAAGATCGGATAGAAGGTAGAAAACCACTTAGGTAAGGGGAGAGGAATTTCATGACGTTACCCATATGATGGTGTTTGGGTAATTGAGCAGGAAACATTTAGCATTGGGCTTCAAATGTTCTCGTTGAAAATCGGAGTACCACAGACAAGCTTCGAGATAGCATTGACATGGTCACTGGGTAAAGATCAGACTTTGGATACACAAGGGATCCATCAGGAACAACTCATAGAATAAGTCTTACAATTTACTCATGGAAGAATGACTAATCTTGCTAGAAAGGAATCTTATAACAATAGGCCCTCCGGGCAGGTGTGTTAGGATGACATCACCTTATCGGGTTAAGGACCAATGTTATAACTCTTGGGAATATGTTCCAACCATCATATCTGACCGAGATGCAGATCTGATTGGTGTCGGGATAACTCAGACTTGGGATGCCTGAGAAGAAAAGATGCAACACAAATTGACGAGATGACATTGTAAGATCCTTGGAAAATGAACTATGGAAGCGAGTTCCGAAACAAGAGTTCATCATTAAATCAAGGAGAGGGTGAGGAGGTGGCTGATGGACTCAGCGCCAATTTATCGAGAATTCCAAAAAGATGGATTCCCACCATTATGAGAACAAGGATATAACATTTGCCAGATCAAATGTTATTTTGATGCATGCTCGAGGAAAATATACACAATTAATCATTGGTTGAAATGTGCATGCGAGATATGGGCTTAGGTAGTACGATCGATGCTAGAATGGTGATTCAGTAACCAATAGTTTAAGAATGAACTCTCAACTGGTAACTTCAAAGCAATTGGGTTGCTAGAAGCTCAGAATTCAAGCAGCACCATTCACTTGTCGGTATTCTGGTTAGAAACAACACGGGGACCAAGAAATGACGGAGATGGCGAGAAGTATTACCATATCAAGAATTCTTAAGAGGTGGTGAAATTCTCACGACATTCTTGACATAAAAGATGGTAATAATCCAAGGTAAGAAGAACAAATGCTGGATAGCAAGGATCTCAAGGTATAAAACAAAACACGAGCAAGTTTGTGTTGAACGGAAGGCAATCGAGTGGTCGATGATAACACAAATCATCGAGGGCACGGATGGTATTTCTCATCAGGAATTCAATTGATATCCTTGGGGAGCTCGGAATGTTGATGATGATCATGACACATTTGTCGAGAGGTTTCATGAAGATATAATCGCTCATCGACGATATCAAGTCAAAGGAATGATGAAGCAAGAGGTTATTGGAACCATGGGTACGACACGAACTCGAAACCAAGCTTGTTGTTCAAGGTGGAATGATAAGACAAGGAAATCAACGCAAGCTTAGCTCAGCGTAAAAGATTGTGTTCCGAGAAGAAGGTCCAGGTAGCACAGTTAAAATTTTAGCACAATAATGATATAGCCGAGTAGGCTAGGAATGACGTGATTGAGTTCACATTCATAAGTAATGAAGGTTACCAAGAGTTGCGCGATGCGGACTCGATTCAGTTATCGATGTCTTTGAGTGTTTAATAACTCAGAGCTCATGAAAAATTGGAATCAGTGAGAATGTAGTACTTGATGAAGAACTCATAAGAGGTTATGCAGTTCCAAGATAATCTCGAGATACCAGGGGGATAATACTCGACGAAAGATCAAAGTAAAGGTTGGACTGGTGTATTAATCCACAGAAGACAAGTACTTAAACTTGCCTGAGAAATGGGGTCTAAGAAGAACATATGGTCGAAACCACGATTATAAAAGAATCAATTCACCGACACCAAAGGATATTATATCAAGGAAATAGTTATTACTACAAGAAGCTTCCATGATAAGTTCCACATCGGGTCCATGGGCATGAGCAAAAAGTTCAAGGTCGACTCCCACTTATTCAATGCATAACCTTTCATTCACTTCTCGTCTTGATAAAACTGTAGTGTTGGAATTTTATTTGGTAGAACACCGGAAAAGTATGACTTGTGAAAACTTCTGGGTTCTCACGGATTAGGGGAAGGCATAGGTTCAACCCATCGGGCATCTTAGTAACATATACCACAAGTTTCAAAAGTAAATACACAAGCTCGAAAGCAGAGTATGGTTGGCCAAGCAGAGGATACAATTTACCAAAGGCATTATGTATCAGGGGAAGAACTCACAAGGTGATTGAATATGAAGGACACTGTCGGATAACAATCCAACAATGGATCAGGCGATCCACAACAGAGCCAATGTGAGTATCGGTACTCACTCAGAGGAAGAAAGTAGTCTGATGCTTAAATAGAAAGAAATTACGGTTTCCAAAATGAAGGATCAGAAGCAGACGCTCTGATCAAGGACAGATAAGTTGGATAGACCAGAGGCACAATTGACAACAAATAGTTTGGTCGAGAACCAGCTCATGTTCAAAATGACGTTTGAGCCGGAAAGATAATTTAGAAGGGTTGATTGATGATTGTGTGCATTCGCACACATGTTGAATCAAGAGGATCAAAATGATGGTGTCAAAAGGTACTAGTGAATATTGCTAGTGATATGGGAGCATCCATAATGTAAGCATACAAGTATTTCTAGAGCAATAGTTTGAAGAGGAGGCTCAGAAGGTCGGATAGTATTTCAGAGTATCTTATGAAGCATACAAACAACTGGGGATGAACAGATACTCAATAAGTGCGAGGAATTTTCAATAGGGGTATTCATGTGGTAAAGAACTGCAAGGCAGTAAGCGTAAAGGATTTTAGGAACAACGGAGAGCAATTTAGGGCATCTTGTAATAACAAGAGCAACTGAGGATGAAGGTATGAACGACAATTATAGGTAGTTATCCATAAGGGTATATCAGTGGTAGGGGATTGTAAAGTCGCTGGGCACAAGGGTCTCGGGAAAACCTCGGAGAGTATCTTCCAAATCTTCTGGTGCAGTCGGCGATCATCTGTGATAAGGGGCTCTCTGGGAGAAGTAGTTACGAGAACCTAGAATCAGATCTAGTAAAATCATTTAACCCGAATAGAAGAGAGATCAGAGTCCCGGAGTAAAGATCGAGCAGTAAAAGATCCTAATACCACCCAAATTGCGACATGGGCCCATAAGGCACACAACCATGTTAGTAAAAGTTTTATAATGTCTAGACTCAACTTCGGCCAAGGAGTTGGAAGGGGGATTCCTCCAGGCAGTCGGCTCTGATACCAACTTGTGACGCCCCGATTCAATCGTATACTAATCATACACGCAAACATGTATGATCAAGATCAGGGACTCACGGGAAGATATCACAACACAACTCTACAAATAAAGTAAGTCATACAAGCATCATATTACAAGCCAGGGGCCTCAAGGGCTCGAATACAAGATCTCGATCATAGACGAGTCAGCGGAAGCAACAAGATCTGAGTACAGACATAAGTTAAACAAGTTTGCCTTAAGAACGCTAGCACAAACTGGGATACTGATGGAAAGAGGCGCATACCTCCTGCCTGGGATCCTCCTAAACTACTCCTGGTCGTCGTCAGCGGCCTGCACGTAGTAGTAGGCACCTCCGATGTAGTAGGAGTCATCGTCGACGGTGGCGTCTAGCTCCTGGGCTCCATCGTCTGGTCGCAGCAATCGAGTATAGAAAGGGGAAAAAGGGGGAACAAAGCAACCGTGAGTACTCATCCAAAGTACTCGCAAGCAAGGAGCTACACTACATGTGTATGCATTGGTATCAAATGGCAAAAGGGGTAACATATGTGGGTTGAACTACAGAATGCCGGAATAAGAGGGGGATAGCTATTCCTATCGAAGACTACGCTTCTGGCCACCTCCATCTTGCAGCAGAAGAAGAGAGTAGATGGTAAGTTCACCAAGTAGCATCGTGTAGCATAATCCTAACCGATGATCCTCCCCTCGTTGCTCTGTGAGAGAGTGATCACCGGTTGTATCTGGCACTTGGAAGGGTGTGTTTTATTAAGTATCCGGTTCTAGTTGTCATAAGGTCAAGGTACAACTCCAAGTCGTCCTGTTACCGAAGATCACGGCTATTCGAATAGATTAACTTCCCTGCAGGGGTGCACCACATTTCCCAACACGCTCGATCCCCTTTGTCCGGACAGACTTGTCTGGGTCATGCCCGGCCTCGAAAGATCAACACATCGCAGCCCTACCTAGGCACAACAGAGAGGTCAGTACACCGGTCTAAATCCTATGCCGTAGGGTCTGGGCCCATCACCCATTGCACACCTGCACGTTGCGTATGCGGACGGTGAGCAGACCTAGCCTCCCTTATACAAGAGCAGGCATTCCAGTCCAACCCGGCGTGCGCCGCTCAGTTGCTGACATCATGAAGGCTTCGACTGATACCACGACGTCGAGTGCCCATAACTGTTCCCGCGTAGTTGGTTAGTGCATATAGGCCAGTAGCCAGACTCAGACCAAATACCAAGATCTCGTTAAGCATGTTAAGTATCCGCGAACGCCGACCAGGGCCAGGCCCACCTCTTTCCTAGGTAGTCTCAACCTGCCCTGTCGCTCCGCCACAAAGTAACAGTCGGGGGCCTTCGGGAACTCAAGCCCACCTCTACCGGGATGGAGCCACCTGCCCCTTCAGCCCCCAACATCGGAATCACTCGTGGGTACTCAACGAGCCGACCCGACTTTAGTCACCACCTGCATAGCATGTATATATGTATAAGTTTAAACCCGCGATCACCGTCCGAGTGATCATGGCCCGATAGTATAGCATGGCAGACGGACAAGAATGTAGGGCCACCGATGATAAACTAGCATCCTATACTAAGCATTAGGATTGCAGGTAAAGGTAACAACAGTAGTAGCAAGGACATGCTATGCATCAAAATAGGATTAACGGAAAGCAGTAACATGCTACACTACTCTAAAGCAAGTAGTATAGAGAAGAGTAGGCGATATCTGGTGATCAAGGGGGGGCTTGCCTGGTTGCTCTGGCAAGAGAGAGGGGTCGTCAACACCGTAGTCGACTGGGTAGCAGCGGCGTCGGTCTCGGTGTCTAGCGAGAGAAGAGGGGGAAGAAACAATAAATATTAAGCAAACATATGCATAGCGACGCATGACATGACAAGTAGCGGTGCTAGGGGTGCCCTAACGCGGTATGAGGTGGTACCGGTGAAGGGGGGAAACATCCGGGAAAATATCCCCGTTGTTTCGCGTTTTCGAACAAATGAACCGGAGGGGGAAAGTTGCATGTTCACTATGCTAGGGATGTGTGGCGGACGAACAGGTTGCGTATCCGGGTTCGTCTCGTCGTTCTGAGCAACTTTCATGTACAAAGTTTTTCCATCTGAGCTACGGTTTATTTTATATTAATTTTAAAAGTTTTAAATCATTTTCTAAATTATTATTATTAAATTAATTTGAAATTAGTATTATTGCATCAGCATGACGTCGGCATCACGTCAGCAGTCAACAGAGGTGTTGACTGGTCAAACTGACATGTGAGGTCCGCATGTCATACACTGTTTTAATTAGCAGGTTAATTAAACAGAGTTAATTAGTTTACCTAATGATTAGGTTAATCTAAACAGAATTAATTAAGTTAATTAATTAATTAATTAGTTTTTTAATACTTATTTTTTTAATCTTTTTTTATAAAACGTTCTGGGGCGTGGGCCCCCTAGTCAGTGGCTCTAGGGGAGCCTTAGCGGGTGAGCGGGCAGCGGGCGATGGGCACCTAGGCATGGGCGAACCCGCCTGGCGTCGGGGGAGCCCACCTAGGAGGTTGAGGTCGCGGCGACGAACGCCGGCTGTGGGTGCCGGACCCGGGCAGCGCGGGGCGGCACCGCGGGCAGAGGCCGAGCGGCGGAGGGTGCAATGGAGCGCGGAGACGAAGCAGGGACGACCGCGGCGGCTCGACGATGGAGGCGGGGCGGCGAGTAGCAGGCGGAAGGAGCCGGGGCGCGGGCATCTACGGTGAATGGGCTGTCGGCGGGCGCGTGTGCGCGCGGTGGCGCATCGAGCGTGGCGAGCAGGGGAGGCGCGAACGGTGCAGGGACAGGGGTAGCTCACAGGGGCGGTAGGGATTCGGGCAGTGGGGGTCGAGGAGGTCGTCGGGGACGACGTGCGGCGAGGAGGCAGACCGGTGGGGAGGCTGGACGTCGTGGTGTCTCGGGGCAGCGACGGGGTCCGGTGATGGCGTCCGGGGCATTGAGCGGCGACGGGGCGCAGCATGGCTTTGGGAGGCCGTCGGGGAGGAGGTCTGGCGTGGGAAGGAGACGGGGAGGCGACGGTGGAGACGGGCGACGCCGGCGACGGGGCGTAGGGACGAGGCGGCGGGGTCCGGGCGTGCGGCGAGAGGCGCTGTTGCCCCCTGATCTAGATCGGGGGAGAGGAAGAGTGGGGGTGCGAGTGGGGGAGTGGGGGTGTTGCGGTTGGTGGGTTAGGGTTATGGGGGGAGAAGGGAAAGCGAGGGTGGGCCGGCCGCTGGCCTGGTTGGCCTATATGGCCAGATGGGCGATTTGCCCCAAGTAGAGGGGTTGGCCTTGCCCCATTTCTTTATTTTTTTATTTGTCTCGTTTTTCTATTTTTGTTCTTTTACTATTTTATTTTATTTAGTTTTATAAATCACAACAATTCTGCCTAAATTTGTATCACTAATTATACCTCTACTACAGAAAGTTTAGACCTCCAATTAAAATAGTTTAATATTTTATTAATTATAAAAGGCGTTCAATTAATTCTTTTGCTACTGTTTTATTTATCTTTGAGTATTCAAACATTTAATAGAAGTGTGATTTCTACACCATAATTACCTGTGCATTATTTCACTCACACCGAACATTTTAGTTTTAATATTTGAAAACTTTTATTGTTTGTTAGATTTTGAATTTGAATTCGAACCGGTTTCGAACTAACGCGAAATTAGCAACAGTAATCGAGGTGACATGGCATCATTAACAGAGGTTCACTGTAGCTTAACTATCCGAATGTCACAGTTATTTGGTTGCAGGGTTGCTTGAGAGAAACCATCTTCATCCTACGCCTCCTACGGATTGATAAACCTTAGGTCATCCACTTGAGGGAAATTTGCTACTGTCCTACAAACCTCTTCACTTGGAGGCCCAACAACGTCTACAAGAAGAAGGTTGTGTAGTAGACATCAAGCTCTTTTCTGGCACCGTTGCCGGGGAGGTGAGTGCTTGAAGGTATATCTTCAGATCTTGCAATCGAGTCTTTTAGTTTCTTGTTTTATCACTAGTTTAGTTTATAAAGGAAAATTAAAAAAATGGAATTAAGTTTGCCTCATACGCTTTATCTTTTTAATATCTATCATGAGAATAAGGATTCCGATAATTGTGCTCAAGTGCTAGAAGAAGAATGCATTAGAATGTTTGGCACTAAATATTTGAATGATGAGCATGATTGCAATGTTGTTAGTATAAATTCCTTGAATATCCATGATGCTAATGATATGCAAAGCCACAAGCTTGGGGAAGCTATGTTTGATGAAGATGATATTTTTTGTCCGCCAAGTTTTGATGAGCAAATTTATTATGATGAAAGCATGCCTCCTATTTATGATGATTATATTGATGAAAGTGGATTTGGAGAGGTCATGACTTTATTTAGTAATGATTCCACTATTCCGGAAGAGGTTCCAATTGATTATGAGAACAAAGTTGCTACCTATGATGATTATTGTGATGACTTGTATGCTATAAAGAATAATGATATCCATGAAACTTGTCATCATGATTTTAGTTTTCAATTGGATTATGCCTCACATGATAATTATTTTGTTGAGTTTGCTCCCACTATTATTCATGAGAAGAACTTTGCTTATGTGGAGAGTAATAAAATTTCCATGCTTGTAGATCATGAAAAGAATGCTTTATGTGATAGTTATATTGTTGAATTCATTCATGATGCTACTGAAAATTATTATGAGGGAGGAACATATGCTTGTAGGAATTGCAATAATATCAAGTTTCCTCTCTATGTGCTTAAAATTTTGAAGTTATGCTTGTTTTGCCTTCCTATGCTAGTTGATTATTGTTCCCATAAGTTGTTCGCTCACAAAATCCCTATGCATAGAAAGTGGGTTAGACGTAAATGTGCTAGTCATATTCTTTATGATGCTCTCTTTATGTCTCAATCTTTTATGTGAGCATCATTGAAATCATCGTGCCTAGCTAGGGGCGTTAAACGATAGCGCTTGTTGGGAGGCAACCCAATTTTATTTTTTGTTCCTTGCTTTTGCTCCCATTTAGAAATAAATAATTTATCTATCCTCTGTTATGATTGAGTTTTTTATGTTTTAATCACTGTTTGTGACAAGTAGAACCGTTGGGAAGACTTGGGGAAAGTCTTTTTGATCTTGCTGTAAAAAACAAAAACTTTAGCGCTCACGAGAATTACTGCCATTTTTATTTGGAGAGTGCTATTTAGATAATTATTTTTTCATATGATTAATATATAAATTCTTCACGTCCAGCAATTTACTTTAGAATTTTTGGGGTTCCAGAATTTTGCGTTAGTTACAGATTACTACAGACTGTTTCTGTTTTTGACAGATTCTGTTTTTCGTGTGTTGTTTGCTTATTTTGATGAATCTATGGCTAGTAAAATAGTTTATAAACCATATAGAAGTTGGAATACAGTAGGTTTAACACCAATATAAATAAATAATGATTTCATTACAGTACCTTGAAGTGGTGTTTTGTTTTCTTTCGCTAACGGAGCTTACGAGTTTTCTGTTAAGTTTTGTGTTGTGAAGTTTTCAAGTTTTGGGTAAAGATTCGATGGACTATGGAATAAGGAGTGGAAAGAGCCTAACATTTGGGATGCCCAAGTCACCCCAAGGTAATATTCGATAACAACCAAAATCCTAAGCTTGGGGATGCCCCGGAAGGCATCCCCTCTTTCGTCTTCGTTCATCGGTAACTTTACTTGGAGCTATATTTTTATTCGTCAGATGATATGTGTTTTGCTTGGAGCGTCATCTTATTTTATTTTGTTTTGCTTGCTGTTTGAATAAAATACCAAGATCTGAAATTATTAAATGGGAGAGTCTTCACATAGTTGCATAATTATTCAACTACTCATTGATCTTCACTTATATCTTGCGAAGTAGTTTGTCATTTGCTCTAGTGCTTCACTTATATCTTTTTAGAGCACGGTGGTGGTTTTATTTTGTAGAAATAGATGAACTCTCATGCTTCAATTATATTATTTTGAGAGTCCTAAACAGCATGGTAGTTTGCTTTGGTTATGAAACTAGTCCTAATATGATGGGCATCCAAGAGGGATATAATAAAAACTTTCATATAAGTGCATTGAATACTAAGAGAAGTTTGATGCTTGATGATTGTTTTGAGATATGGAGGTAATAATATCAAAGTCGTGCTAGTTGAGTAGTTGTGAATTTGAGAAATGCTTGTGTTGAAGTTTGCAAGTCCCGTAGCATGCACGTATGGTAAACATTATGTAACAAATTTGAAACATGAGGTGTTATTTGATTGTCTTCCTTATGAGTGGCGGTCGGGGATGAGCGATGGTCTTTTCCTACCAATCTATACCCCTAGGAGCATGCGCGTAGTACTTGGTTTTTGATGACTTGTAGATTTTTGCAATAATTATGTGAGTTCTTTATGACTAATGTTGAGTCCATGGATTATACGCACTCTTACCCTTCCATCATTGCTAGCCTCTTCGGTACAATGCATTGCCCTTTCTCACATTGAGAGTTGGTGCAAACTTCGCCGGTGCATCCAAACCCCGTGATATGATACGCTATTTCACACATAAACCTCCTTATATCTTCCTCAAAACAGCCACCATACCTACCTATTATGGCATTTCCATAACCATTCCGAGATATATTGCCATGCAACTTTCCACCGTTCCGTTTATCATGACACATTCATCATTGTCATATTGCTTAGCATGATCATGTAGTTGACATAGTATTTGTGGCAAAGCCACCGTTCATAATTCTTTCATACATGTCACTCTTGGTTCATTGCATATCCCGGTACACCGCCGGAGGCATTCATATAGAGTCATACTTTGTTCTAGTATCGAGTTGTAATAATTGAGTTGTAAATAAATAGAAGTGTGATGATCATCATTTTTTAGAGCATTGTCCCAAGTGAGGAATAAAAAAAAGAAAAGAAAAAGGCCATAAAAAAAGAGAAAAGGCCCCCCCAAAAAGAGAAAGGCCACACAAAAAAGAGACGGCCCAAAAAATGAGAGAAAAATATAGAAGGGACAATGCTACTATCCTTTGCCACACTTGTGCTTCAAAGTAGCACCATAATCCTCATGATAGGGAGTCTCTTGTTTTGTCACTTTAATATAGTAGTGGGAATTTTTCATTATAGAACTTGGCTTGTATATTCCAACAATGGGCCTCCTCAAGTGCCCTAGGTCTTCGTGAGCAAGCAAGTTGGATGCACACCCACTTAGTTTATTTTGTTGAGCTTTCATACAGTTATAGCTCTAGTGCATCCGTTGCATGGCAATCCCTACTCCTTTCATTAACATCAATCGATGGGCATCTCCATAGCTCATTGATTAGCCTCGTTGATGTGAGACTTTCTCGTTTTTGTCTTCTCCACATAACCCCCATCATCATATTCTATTCCACCCATAGTGGTATATCCATGGCTCGCGCTCATGTATTGCGTGAAGGTTTATAAGTTTGAGATTACTAAAGTATGAAACAATTGTTTGGCTTGTCATCGGGGTTGTGCATGATGAGAGAATTCTTGTGTGACGAAAATGGAGCATGACCAAACTATATGATTTTGTAGGGATTTACTTTCTTTGGCCATGTTATTTTGAGAAGAAATGATTGCTTAGTTAGTATGCTTGAAGTATTATTAATTTCATGTCAATATTAAAATTTTGTCTTGAATCTTATGGATCTGAATATTGTTGCTACAATAAAGAGAAATACATGATGAATATGTTAGGTAGCATTCCACATAAAAAATTCTAGTTTTATCATTTACCTACTCGAGGACGAGCAGGAATTAAGCTTGGGGATGCTAATACGTCTCCAATGTATCTATAATTTTTTATTGTTCCATGCTATTATATTATCAACTTTGGATGTTTATGGGCTTTATTATACACTTTTATATTATTTTTGGGACTAACCTATTAACCTAGAGCCCAGTGCCAGTGCCAGTTTCTGTTTTTTCCTTGTTTTAGAGTATCGCAGAAAAGGAAAATCAAACTGAGTCCAATTGACCTGAAACTTCACGGAACTTATTTTTGGAAGGAAAGCAACACGGGAGACTTGGAGTGCACGTCAGGAAAGCAACGAGGGAGCCACGAGGCAGGGGGCGCGCCCACCCCCCTGGGCACGCCCTCCACCCTCGTGGGCCCCTCGTGCCCCCCTGACGTATTTCTTCTGCCCATATATATCCATATACCCTAAAACAATCGGGGAGCACAATAGATCGGGAGTTCCGCCGCCAGAAGCCTCCGTAGCCACCGAAAACCAATCTAGACCCGTTCTAGCACCCTGCCGGAGGGGGCAATCTCTCTCCGGTGGCCATCTTCATCATCCTGGTGCTCTCCATGACGAGGAGGGAGTAGTTCTCCCACGGGGCTGAGGGTATGTACCAGTAGCTATGTGTTTGATCTCTCTCTCTCTCTCTCTCTCTCTCTCTCGTATTCTTGAGGTGATACGATCTTGATGTATCGCGAGCTTTGATATTATAGTTGGATCTTATGATGTTTTCTCCCCCCTCTACTCTCTTGTAATGGATTGAGTTTCCCCTTTGAAGTTATCTTATCGGATTGAGTCTTTAAAGATTTGAGAACACTTGATGTATGTCTTGCCGTGCGTATCTTTGGTGACAATGGGATACCACGTGATTCACTTGATGTATGTTTTGGTGATCAACTTGCGGGTTCCGCCCATGAACCTATGCATAGGGGTTGGCACACGTTTTCGTCGTGATTCTCCGGTAGAAACTTTGGGGCACTCTTTGAGGTTCTATGTGTTGGTTGAATAGATGAATCTGAGATTGTGTGATGCATATCGTATAATCATACCCATGGATACTTGAGGTGACATTGGAGTATCTAGGTGACATTAGGGTTTTGGTTGATTTGTGTCTTAAGGTGTTATTCTAGTACGAACTCTAGGGCTATTTGTGACACTTATAGGAATAACCCAACGGGTTGATTGGAAAGAATAACTTTGAGGTGGTTTCGTACCCTACCATAATCTCTTCGTCTGTTCTCCGCTATTAGTGACTTTGGAGTGACTCTTTGTTGCATGTTGAGGGATAGTTATATGATCCAATTATTTTATTATTGTTTAGAGGACTTGCACTAGTGAAAGTATGAACCCTTGGCCTTGTTTCAACGCATTGCAATACCGTTTACACTCACTTTTATCATTAGTTACCTTACTGTTTTTATATTTTCAGATTACAAAAACTATTATCTACTATCCATATACCACTTGTATCACCATCTCTTCACCGAACTAGTGCACCTATACAATTTACCATTGTATTGGGTGTGTTGGGGACACAAGAGACTCTTTGTTATTTGGTTGCAGGGTTGCTTGAGAGAAACCATCTTCATCCTACGCCTCCTACGATTGATAAACCTTAGGTCATCTACTTGAGGGAAATTTGCTACTGTCCTACAAACCTCTGCACTTGGAGGCCCAACAACGTCTACAAGAAGAAGGTTGTGTAGTAGACATCAACCACCACCAGTCATTAAATATCTAGGGACTCCAAATCTTGGGAAAATAACTTATTTAAGCATTTTAATAGAAGTGTTATGATCAGCACTACTAGTTGGAATAGCTTCTACTCACTTAGTAACATAATCAACAACAACTAAAATATGTGTATATCCATTAGAGGAAGGAAAAGGTCCCATATAGTCAAAGCCCCAAACATCAAATGGTTCAATAACGAGTGAATAGTTCATAGGCATTTCTTGACGTCTACTGATATTACCAATTCTTTGACATTCATCACAAGATAAGACAAACTTACGGGCATCCTTGAAGAGAGTAGGCCAATAAAAACCAGATTGCAATACCTTATGTGCAGTTCTATCTCCAGCATGGTGTCCTCCATAAGCTTCGGAGTGACACTTGCGTAGGATTTGTTCCTGTTCATGCTCAGGTACACAACATCTAATAACACCATCTACTCCTTCTTTATAAAGATGCGGGTCATCCCAAAAGTAATGCCTCAAATCATAGAAGAACTTTTTCTTTTGCTGGTATGTGAAGCTAGGTGGTATAAACTTAGCAACAATGTAATTAGCATAATCAGCATACCATGGAGCAGTATGAGAAGCATTTATGACATTTAATTGCTCATCAGGAAAGCTATCATCAATAGGTAGTGGGTCATCAAGCACATTTTCTAACCTAGACAAGTTGTCTGCAACGGGGTTCTCAGCTCCCTTTCTATCAACAATATGTAAGTCAAATTCTTGTAGCAAGAGAACCCATCTAATAAGTCTAGGTTTAGCATCTTTCTTTACCATGAGATATTTAATAGCAACATGATCAGTGTGAATAGTTACTTTAGAATCAACAATATGAGGTCTGAACTTATCACAAGCAAATACAACTGCTAAGAATTCTTTTTCAGTAGTAGCATAATTTCTTTGAGCATTGTCTAGGGTTTTACTAGCATATTTAATAAATTTAATTTCTTATCAACTCTTTGCCCTAGAACAACACCTACAACATAATCACTAGCATCACACATAATTTCAAAGGGTAAATTCCAATCAGGTGGCTGAACAATACGTGCAGAGATCAATGCTTTCTTAAGTATTTCAAATGCTTCTGCACAATCACCATCAAAGACAAATGGTATATCTTTTTGTAATAAATTAGTCAGAGGCCGAGAAATTTTTGAGAAGTTCTTAATGAACCTTCTATAAAATCCGGCATGACCAAGGAAACTTCTTATACCTTTGATGTCCTTGGGACATGGCATCTTCTCAATAGTATCAACCTTGGCTTTAGCAACCTCAATACCTCTTTCAGAAACTTTATGCCCCAAGACAATGCCTTCATTAACCATAAAGTGGCACTTTTCCCAATTCAAGACAAGATTAGTTTCTTCACATCTCTGCAAAACTCGATCAAGGTTGCTCAAGCAATCATCAAAAGAAGATCCATAGACGGAGAAATCATCCATGAAAACCTCACAAATCTTTTCACAAAAGTCGGAGAATATAGCCATCATGCATCTTTGAAAGGTAGCAGGTGCACTACATAAACCAAAAGGCATATGTCTATAAGCAAAGGTACCAAAAGGGCAAGTAAAAGTAGTCTTTGATTGATATTTGGCTGACACAGGTATTTGAGAGAAACCAGAATAACCATCTAGAAAGCAAAAATGTGTATGTTTGGATAATCTTTCTAGCATTTGATCGATAAAAGGTAAGGGGTAATGATCCTTTTTAGTGGCCTTATTTAATTTGCAGGAATCAATTACCATCCTATAACCTGTGATAATTCTTTGAGGAATCAATTCATCTTTATCATTAGGAACGACAGTAATACCTCCCTTCTTAGGGACACAATGGACAGGACTTACCCACTGACTATCAGCAACGGGATAGATTATACCTGCCCCAAGGAGCTTTAGTATTTCCTTTCTTACCACTTAATTCATTTTAGGATTCAGCCATCGTTGATGATCACGAACTGGTTTAGCATCTTCTTCCAAATTTATTTTATGTTGACATAGAGTGGGACTAATGCCCTTAAGATCATCAATAGTATACCCAATAGCAGCACGGTGCTTCTTCAGAGTTTTCAGTAATATCTCTTCCTCATGCTCTGAAAGGTTAGCACTAATAATAACAAGATATATCTTTTTCTCATCAAGAAAAGCATATTTAAGAGTGTCAGGCAACAGTTTAAGCTCAAACACGGGATCACCCTTGGGTGGAGGGGGATCCCCTAGGATTTCAACAGGCAAATTGTGTTTTAGAATAGGTTCCTGTTTAAAGAATACTTCATCTATTTCCCTTCTTTCATTCATAAACATATCATTTTCATGGTCTTAGCAAATATTGTTCTAAAGGATCACTAGGTGGTACGGCAATAGAAGCAAGACCAATAATTTCATCCTTACTAGGTAATTCTTCTTCACGGTGTTGTCTATTAAATTTAGAGAAATTAAATTCATGAGACACATCATCTAAACCGATAGTAACAACACCCCTCTTGCAATCTATGGTAGCATTAACAGTGTTCAAGAAGGGTCTACCAAATATAATGGGACAAAAGCTATCTTGTGGAGAACCAAGAACAAGAAAATCAGCAGGATATTTAGTTTTCCCACACAAGACTTCAACATCTCGAACAATTCCCATTGGTGAAATAGTATCTCTATTGGAAAGTTTAACTGTGACATCAATATCTTCTAACTCAGCAGGTGCAATTTCATGCATGATTTCTCTATATAGGCTAATATGTATTGCACTAGCACTGGCACCCATATCACATAAGCCATGATAACAATGATCTCCTATTTTAACAAAAATAACAGGCATGCCTACCACATGTCTAGGTTTATCTTTAGCACAAGGTTTAGCAATTCTTATAGTTTCATCACAGAAATAAATAACATGCCCATCAATATTATCAGACAAGAGATCTTTAACAATAGCAGTATCAGGTTCAACTTTAATATGCTCAGAAGGTGTATAAGTTTTAATATTGCTTTTACGAACCACAGTCGAAGCTTTAGCATGATCCTTTATCCTAACAGGGAAAGGTGGTTTCTCAACATAAGCAGTAGGAACAATAGGATCATTATAAGTGACAATATTTTCTCCAACTTTAATAGGTGCAACTATTTTTACTTCTATGGGAGGATGATATTTAAACCACTACTCCTTGGGGAGATCAACATAAGTAGCAAAAGATTCACAGAAAGAAGCTACTATCTCAGAGTCAAGTCCATATTTAGTGCTAAATTTACGGAAAACATCAGTATCCACAAAAGTTTTAACACAATCAAACCTAGGTGTCATACCTGACTCCTTACCTTTGTCGAGGTCTCAATCTTTAGAGTTGCGTTTAATTATTTCCAATAAATCCCATTTGAATTCAATAGTCTTCATCATAAAAGAGCCAGCACAAGAAGTATCAAGCATGGTGCGATTGCTATCAGAAAGCCGAGCATAAAATTTTTGAATAATCATTTCTCTTGAGAGCTCATGATTGGGGCATGAATATAACATTGATTTAAACCTCCCCCAAGCTTGAGCGATGCTTTCTCCTTCGCGAGGCCAAAAATTATATATATAATTGCGATCATGATGAACAAGATGCATAGGATAAAACTTCTGATGAAATTCTAATTTCAATCATTTGTAGTTCCATGACCCCATATCATCACATAGCCTATACTATGTCGATGCATCTCCCTTCAAATATAAAGGGAAGACCTTCTTCTGAGCAATATTCTCATTGACATCCGTGCCCCACGTGTCATATTTATCTTCAATCCACCACCAGCCGGCCTCGTCCGCCACGCCAACAAACCGTTGAGTGATGACCCACAAGTATAGGGGATATATCGTAGTCCTTTCGATAAGGAAGAGTGTCGAACCCAACGAGGAGCAGAAGGAAATGATAAGCGGTTTCCAGCAAGGTATTCTCTGCAAGTACTGAAATAAGTGGTAACAGATAGTTTTGTGATAGGATAATTTGTAACGAGCAACAAGTAACAAAAGTAAATAAAGTGCAGTAAGGTGGCCCAATCCTTTTTGTAGCAAAGGACAAGCCTGGACAAACTCTTATATAGAGAAAAGCACTCCCGAGGACACATGGGAATATCATCAAGCTAGTTTTCATCACGTTCATACGATTCGCGTTCGGTACTTTGATAATTTGGTATGTGGGTGGACCGGTGCTTGGGTACTGTCCTTACTTGGACAAGCATCCCACTTATGATTAACCTCTATTGCAAGCATCCGCAACTACAACAAAAGTATTAAGGTAAACCTAACCATAGCATGAAACATATGGATCCAAATCAGCCCCTTACGAAGCAACGCATAAACTAGGGTTTAAGCTTTTGTCACTCTAGCAACCCATCATCTACTTATTACTTTGCAATGCCTTCTTCTAGGCCCAAATAATGGTGAAGTGGCATGTAGTCGACGTTCACATAACACCACTAGAGGAGAGACAACATACATCTCATCAAAATATCGAACGAATACCAAATTCACATGACTACTAATAGCAAGACTTCTCCCATGTCCTCAGGAACGAACGTAACTACTCACAAAGCACATTCATGTTCATAATCAGAGGGGTATTAATATGCATATAGGATCTAAACATATGATCTTCCACCAAATAAACCAACTAGCATCAACTACAAGGAGTAATTAACACTACTAGCAACCTACTAGCACCAATCCCTAACTTGAAGACAAGAATTGGATACAAGAGATGAACTAGGGTTTTGAGAGGAGATGGTGCTGATGAAGATGTTGATGGAGATTGCCCTCTCCCGATGAGAGGAGCGTTGGTGATGACGATGGCGATGATTTCCCCCTCCTGGAGGGAAGTTTCCCCGGCAGAACAGCTCCGCCAGAGCCCTAGATTGGTTCCGCCAAGGTTCCGCCTCGTGGCGGCGGAGTTTCGTCCGAGAAGATGGCTTCTGATTTTTTTCCCATCGAAAGACTTCATATAGCAGAAGATGGCCATCAGGGGGCCCACGAGGTAGGGGCCGCGCCCCCACCCTTGTGGGCAGGGTGCGGCCCCCCTGGTGAACTTCTTCCGCTGAGTATTTTTTATATATTCTGAAAACGTCTTCCGTGAAGTTTTAGGACTTTTGGAGCTGTGCAAAATAGGTCTCTAATATTTGCTCCTTTTCCAGCCCAGAATCCCAGCTGCCGGCATTCTCGCTCTTTATATAAACCTTGTAAAATAAGAGAGAATAGGCATAAGTATTGTGACATAATGTGTAATAACAGCCTATAATGCAATTAATATCGATATAAAAGCATGATGCAAAATGGACGTATCTTTGAGCTCACCGCCGCCGGCAATATTCTAGATGCACTAGCCCATAGCCTGCAACTGCGAGCCTCACATACGCGTGTGTAAACGCATCCCAAATGCCCGGGCTGATCGGCGATCGTATATCTAGCTCATATGTGGGGTTGATATGGGGACGCCTGGACGTGCTCACCACGTCGGATCCGTCCCACTATGGCCTACCCATCCCCACATATATCCAACCCTGTCCTCACTCCAGACGAAACTGTAACACCTCGGATATGATTTACCTAATATGTAATCCAACTCTTGCCGTTTCCGGCGTTAAGTTATTTTATTTTCTCGGGTTCGGGTTTTTGTCTCCCTGTGTTGTTATCGTTGTCATCCATCTCATATCATTTCATCATGTGCATTGCATTTGCATACGTGTTCATCTCATGCATCCGAGCATTTTCCCCGTTGTCTGTTTTGCATTCCGGCGCTCCGTTCTCCTCTGGTGGTCATTTCTACCTTTCTTTCATGTGTGGGGGTTAAACATTTCCGGATTGGACCGAGACTTGCCAAGCGGCCTTGGCTTACTACCGGTAGACCGCCTGTCAAGTTTCAAGTTAACCGAGGGACCGAAAAGGCCTCGTGTGTGTTGTAGCCCAACACCCCTCCAATTTGGCCTAAAACCCACCAAAACCCTCTCCATCATCTAGAGCGTTCGATCACGATCGCGTGGCCGAAAACCGCACCTCATTTGGACTCTCCTAACTCCTCCTATGCCTATTTAAAGACCCCTCCGAAATTCTTCTTCTTCTTCCCCCTGAAACCCTAGAAAACCAGATCCGCCGCCACCGGACATGTCCGCCGCCGCCTGCGGCCACTAGCAGCGTGCCACGTGTCCGCCGTCACCTGCCGCCGCCGCGGCCCGCGCGGCCCACGGGAAGCCCGCCCCGGGCCGGATCGGGCCCGAGCGCCCCGCGCGCCTAGCGCCGCCCGCGCGCCTTCGCCCCGCCGCCTCCTTCCTCCGGGCCGGCCGCCGCCACGGGAGCTCGTCGGAGCCGCCTCCCCGCGCCTCCTCGCCTCCCCGCCGCTGGATCTGGTCGGGAGAGGCCGGATCTACCTCTCCCCCGTCACCCCGCCGCTCCACCGAGCTCGCCGGAGCCGCTATGAGCTCGCCGGACTTTCCTCGGGCCGCATGCACACCGAACCCTAGATCTGGATCCAAATCCACTCGGTTGACTTTTCCCTCTCTCCCCTATTTTTTTGCATTTTTCACAGCATCGTAACTCTCTCTCCATAGCTCCGTTTTGGACATTTAGCATATCAAAATGTTTGTCTCAGAGAGCACATCATTTCATCTCATTGCATCATTTTCATTTGAGTTCATCTTGATGCCTGAAATGCTGTTGGAAGAATGCTATTTGAAATAATTGTCAGATCTGCTGCTCCATTTAGATATTTGTCATTTTTGCCATGATTATTGTGTGCATGATATGCCCCTAAGCTCTACATGTGTTTTGTTATATGCTTTGCCATCTTTTCAGAGGTGCAACCCATGTATTTTTGTGATGTGTGTGGTGACTAGCACAAGCTTGCAAAGTGGTGCATTCGTTAATGCTGATTTCAGGGACTTAGCATTTCCACTAAGTCCTTGATCTGTTTATATCAATATGCCATATGTTCATGTTGTTTCCTAGTGATCCGTGCCTCTTTTGAGGATGATCAGTAAGGAAGTTTTGTTAATCTTGTAGTGCTCTATCCATCCATGTCTTTGTTTGCAATTATGGGGCACCCTAGCTTGAGTCAATCGAGCTCTACTTTTGCTATTTCGTGAATCTGGGCAGATTGTCTACTTGTTAGCGATTTTGCCGAGGATGTTGTAGTTGATCCGTGCATGCTATGTTATTGTTCTTGCCATGTCTATCTTGTATTGTGTGTATTCTTGATGGGTGTATGCTTAGATTGTCATGACTTGCTCTGTAGTGAGTGCATCGAGCTCGCAAACATGCCTACTTGATATCTGATTTGCATGCTCCAGTTTTTCACTAAGTCTGTGATCTGATTATGTTTTTGCCATGTTCCCATGCTTGCAAATGTATTTTCTGATCCCTTTTGGCTCAAGGTCACTAAGGGACTTTTGTTAAACTCTTTGAGTAGCTCCATGCCGTGCTTTACTTTGCCATGTTCAGGCCCTGTAGCATATAGTTTTTATGCTCCAAAGTGTGCTACCTGATCTGAGATTCCAGACAAGTGTTGATTTCACTAAGTCTGAAATCTGTTTACCAAATGCATTTTTGCCATGCTTGTTTGAACCTGTTAATGGATGAATTGGCCGTAGCTCAGTGTCCATATTTTGTTAATCATCATGAATGTATCCCTGCCATGTATTTTGTTGTCATGTTTGAGTGCTGTAGCATGTTCATCTTGTTGCATTTAGATGGCTACTTGTTGTATATCGCAAACCAGTGCCATATTTGAATTGCTTGCCATTTCCAAACCGTGACTTCGATTCCGGCGTTCTTTATATCGTTTTCAAGCGATTTCACCTCACCTTTCCAGTGTCACACTTGGATTTACAAGTTGAGGCCAGGTTCATTCATTCCTTGTCAAATCTTGCATATGCATCACATGTCGCATCCCGCATAGCATACCATGTTTGCATCATGTTGTTTGAGTTTGCACGTGGTTGATTGTGTTCCATTTGCTTGTTTTGTCTTGTTTGGGTAGAGCCGGGAGACGAGTTCGCTAATGAGGAGCCCGTTGAGTTTGCTTTCGAGGATCCAGTCAACTCTGACAACTTTGCAGGCAAGATGATCATACCCTCGAAATCACTTCTATCTTTGTTTTGCTAGATGCTCGCTCTTTTGCTATGCCTATGCTACGATGCCTACCACTTGCTTATCATGCCTCCCAAATTTCCATGTCAAATCTCTAACCCACCATGTCCTAGCAACCCGTTGATTGGCTATGTTACCGCTTTGCTCAGCCCCTCTTATAGCGTTGCTAGTTGCAGGTGAAGATTGGAGACCGTTCCTTGTTGGAACATCATTTAGTTGTTGGGATACCATTATATTGCCTTGTTATCTTAATGCATCTATATACTTGGTAAAGGATGGAAGGCTCGGCCTCTCGCCTAGTGTTTTGTTCTACTCTTGCCGCCCTAGTTTCTGTCATATCGGTGTTATGTTCCCGGATTTTTGCGTTCCTTACGCGGTTGGGTGATAATGGGAACTCCTTGATAGTTCGCCTTGATTAAAGCTTTTCCAGCAATGCCCAACCTTGGTTTTACCATTTACCACCTAGCCTTTTTTTCCTTGGGTTTCCGGAGCCCGAGGGTCATCTTATTTTAAACCCCCCCGGGCCAGTGCTCCTCTGAGTGTTGGTCCACCTGTCAGCTGCCAGTGGCCACCAGGGACAACTCTGGGCTGACCTGCCCATACCTAGGACAATCTGAGTGTGCCCTGAGAACAATATATGTGCAGCTCCTATCGGGATTTGTCGGCACATTCGGGCGGTGTTGCTGGATTTGTTTTAACTTGTCGAAGTGTCTTGTAGAACCGGGATACCGAGTCTGATCGGAATGTCTCGGGAGGAGGTCTATTCCTTCGTTGACCGTGAGAGCTTGTCATGGGCTAAGTTGGGACTCCCCTGCAGGAATTTGAACTTTCGAAAGTCGTGCCCGCGGTTATGGGCAGATGAGAATTTTGTTAATGTCCGGTTGTAGATAACTTGAACCTTAACTTAACTAAAATGAATCAACTGTGTGAGTTACCGTGATGGTCTCTTCTCGACGGAGTCCGGGAAGTGAACACGGTGTTGGAGTAATGCTTGCCGCAGGTTGCTCTCTAGTTACTCGTTCGCGCTTTGCCTTTCTCTTCTCGCTCTCTTTTGCGAACAGGTTAGCCACCATATATGCTAGTCGCTTGCTGCAGCTCCACATATTTTACCTTGCCCTACCTATAAGCTTAAATAGTCTTGATCGCGAGGGTGCGAGATTGCTGAGTCCCTGTGGCTCACAGATTACTTCCAAACCAGATGCAGGGCCTGATGACTCCGTTCCAGATGACGCGCTTGAGCTCAAGTGGGAGTTCGACGAGAACTCACGCCGTTACTATGTGTCTTTCCCTGATGATCAGTAGTGGTGCCCAGTTGGGGCGATCGGGACCGTGTCGCATGTTGGGTTGGTCTTTTATTTCGGCGCCGTAGTCGGGCCATGAGTGATTGGTTGTTGTAATGCTTTATGTACTTTGTTTGACGTGGCGAGTGTAAGCCAACTATGTATCTCCTCTTTTATTATCTATATATTATATGGGATGTTGTGAAGATTGCCTAACTTGCGACATTGCTTGCAATGCGGTTATGCCTCTAAGTCGTGCCTCGACACGTAGGAGATATAGCCGCATCGAGGGCGTTACAGAAACCCTGGCTGCTCTTCACTCCACTCCACTCCCCTCCGCACCCTTGATCTTCGCCGGTGAACTCCGACCGTCTCCGGGATGGCAGACATCAGTTCTACTCTGAGAGGTCCGGATTCGTCAACTGGGACCTTATCCCTTGTCGTTCCTAGGAGGAGAGAGGGCCATACGCGCGGCTCTCCACCGTTCATGGGTAGAGTGCATTCGACCTCGGACGGACTCGTTCCTACAAGAATCCATTGCGTCCACACAAATATCCATTGGATCCATGGGGGCTCGTGGTGGGAGGCGATGTACCCCTGCCTTGCTGGACGCAGTGCAATACGTCTAGCGCCCGAACCCTGGGAAGGTGGCGCAACCTCTTCGGTGGCACGTCATCCCTGTGAGGTCGGGTTCTAAGCCGGAGGTAAACTCCGGCATGGTGTACAGCAAGCATGTTGAGGACGCGAGGCGTGCACGCGGTGGAACACACCAAGCGTGGATGGTCATGCATGGTGTACAATAAGCATGTTGAGGGTGCGGGATTTGATGAGGAAGAGAGTAGGGCATGGGAGATGACGGAGCCACGACTCCCTTGAGCCGGTCTGTATTCTATGTCCTACTCTACCTTGTCGGCATCCGCGCCTCCAGTTTAAGGGGCTTAGCCGACCGGCGGACATGGACAGGGTCAGAACAACAAGGACGATCGCCGGTGAAAATTTAGAGTAGTTTTACGTTGCATGTAATTGTATGGATTTGATGATTTAAAATGAGGCATGCAATTGTGAAATCCAAGTGGATTTTTTGATTGTTGACATGTCGTTCGTGGATGTTTGGAGGTAAAATTTTGCTAGTTGTGGTTGTAGATGCTTTGATACAGCTATCTACTTGGTCTAGTTGGTCTACCTACTTATGCTACTTCTGACCGTTGGCCAAGAGCACCGACCTGAACCGCATCCATGTAATTGAGGTTGTGTTTGTTGCTTGTAATCGAGAAAACACCAAGGGCAGCTCTAGTGATCCCATAAATTTTATAGGTATAAATGACCGAGTAAATTTAGTGGAGTAAATTTTTACTCCTTTAAAGATGGTCGGACCTAGCCGATTCCCTAAACATAGTGGAGCATTTTTTTCTTAATACTTTTGGCCTAGTCACATAAATCTAAAAAATGGCACAATGTGTCATCAATCAATCAAAAATTTGAAGGTAAACTTGCATAACATATATACCCTTAACAAGCATACAGTTTCACGGATCAAGATATTCAAAAATATGCAAAGTTCATCTGAAAGGCATCACATCATCGATCAAGTTTGATCCAAAATCACCAAAATTGCGGATCGAGGCCAACCAACGGCATGCACAAACTGAAACACCTTCCTCGCTAAAGAAATCACCACAGCCACCACCATACACATGGCCAACCCCATAAGCACCACCATCGTCTCGTCCACCACCACCACCACCACCATCACCATTCCGAAGAGAGACCTCCGCTTGGGTTAAGATCTTCCCACGAGGGAGCCCCCAAAACTTTTTTGTGGTATCATCCATTGTGGCTGGGTTCATGAACATGATAGCATAGTCTTCAACTTCCTTTGCATTCCAAAGCCTCTCCTCGTTGAGTGCAAGCCTAAGCTCCTCTGCCTTTAACTTTCTCTCTTCAGCTTCCATCTTGGATTTTCATTTCTCGCCGTCCAACATCCTGATCTCATTCCATCTCGTCGTCTTCTCTTTCCATGCGTTCGGCTGCCAACACTTTCTTGGCCTCAATCATGGCCATGTTGAAAACATGCCAGAGGCAATAATATTTGTATTATTTATTTGCAAGTTTATATTTGATGTTTATATTCAATGCCATAAGTGCAAAAATGCATTCGAGAAAATCGGAGAAGAAACTAAGAAACCGAAAAGGGTAAAAAAAATCGAACCAGCAAAGTGATTGCTTGCTCGCTCGAGCCTGCGTGCAAAAAAATAGATTAATGGGCCAGCCCGAGGGGAAAAGTCCTTCTAGCGAAACATAAGCTAATCTCGCTATAAGAAACTTTGTGCAGTTCAACCTTGTACCAACCAACACTAGTATCTTGTTCAATGAATGTGTTGTACTTGAGAAACCTTGTGTAGTGCAACTCATTGAAAGTACCTCCGCGGAACAGCCGGCGGCGAAGGGGGACGAATGCATGCGCTGATTAGCTGAAGACGGATTTGCGTGTTTTGGCATCCAACTATTCGTAGCGCTCCTGAACCAGGTTCTCCTCGGAGCTAATCTTGGCGTGTCGCAGCTTGGCGGCCTATGTATCTCTCATGGCTCGAGTGTCCATGGTGACCTGAAGCTTCTTCTCAGCCAGCCGCTCCAAAGCAGCGCTCTTCTTCACTAATGGCGTGCAAGACACAAGGATAGTGTCGCACTTTCGTGTAAGTATCTCAAATAGTTATCGTCCCAATGAAGAGCGAAGAACGGTAATTATGAGTAAAATTTCTATCACACACAAGTCGTCACAAATCTTATGTGAAGTAACTGCTTGTGATTCTCCAAAAGCTATTACTATTCCAAGAGGCAAATAAACCGGAGTAGTAAATATGAGGTGCTTGCAGCAAGAATAATAACGACTTGGTAGTATAAAGCATAAATTAAGGACTGAAAGTAGAAGTGTTTTCCTCTGCAATAGACAGATTAGGCGAGAAGAAACTTCGGATCATGTATACCTCAAGTGTGCTAGTTCAATGGTAATCCCAGTTACCTTGTATCATGAGTTTAGTATATGATTTGCTTGTTCTATAGGTGGATCATCCTAAAGCTATGAAACTCCTCCTTGCGGAATGTATTCCACACTATGGTCCTGCTTCAACGTTGCCACAACGTGGTCGTCTCCATAATTGGAATCATACATTAAGTTTCGTGGATCACTGTTATCTCGCATAGATGTCTCCACTTGTCATGTCAGAGGTCGCAGATTCCCTAAACAATATATGTTACCTATGTAAGTCTTTAGAACGTGTTGCCTAAACCCTTAAATTGGACAACACACATAGCGTTCACCACAGTATAACACATTACTAGATAAATCATAAGACTACAAACACAAATGACGACATATAAGATAGGCACAAACGATTCTTACCACTCACCTACATCTCCCACGCCTAGAGGAAATTACTCACACATCGTTTTTTTCTTTCCTTCTTTGCTATACTTTGGTTTTCTTTGTTTCTTTTATCGTTTTTGTTGATTTTGTTTTTTCCACACATATCTACTTGTTCTTAGTACAATGTACATTTTTGGAGCACACATGAAACATTTTTCCAATACAATCTATACACTTTTCATACATGCTGTATATTTTTTAAATACATATGTTGAACACTTCTATTTATACACGGTAACATTTTTTAAATACACGTTGTACATTTTTTGATGGCAATAGATTTTTTCAAAACTATGCAAAGTATTATTTTACAATGTATAAACATTTCTAAAAAATTCATGGATATTTTTGGAAACACGTGAATATTTCTGTAAAATATCACGTAAATTTTTTGAATGGAAATAAACAAATTTTTGAACCAATGCGAACATTTTTTCCACTGTATATAACATCTTTTAAAATGGCAAGAACATATATTTAAAAAAAACTTGATCATTTCCATAAAATGTCACGTACAAACACGGGAATATTACCATAAAATGTCATGTACTTTTGTTTAGCAATATGAAATATTTTTTACATTTTATATTTTTGTAAAAAAACTGCACATATTTTGTTTGTCTTTGTAACCCATGCAAACATTTTTTTTAAACTTTATCTAATTTTATTCTAAAATGCCACAACCATTTTATTGAAACAAGGGAATATTTCCAGAAAACGTCAGGTACATTGTTTAACGGTATAATTTTTTTTGACTGTGTATATACATTTTTACTTTTTTTTTCATTTACATTTCGTTTTTTGAACCTATACGAACATTTTTAAACTGTATATAATTCTTGTTTTCAAAAATATTACAAACATTTTTTTTGAAACACGGGAATATTGCCATAACATATCACCTACATTTTTTCCATCGTGCGGACTATTTTTAAACATTGTATAAAACTTTTTTTTATAAAATATGCTTACATATTTCTGAAACACCGGAACATGTTTTGGAACACGTGAATATTACTTTCAAATGTCAGGTCTAATTTTTGAATTGAAAGAAACAATTTTTTGAACCTATGCAGACTTTTTCTTTACACTGTATATAAGTTTTATCTAAAATGTCACGAACATATTTTGTAACGTGGGAATATTTTCATAAAATGTAGTCAACATTTTCTAATGGTATGAAATACATTTTTAACATTGTGTAAACATTTTGGAAAAAGTCGCATATATTTTTTGAAACACTGGAACATTTTTTTATTGTCAAGGATATTTAGGTAGAAACACTTGAATATTTCTTTAAAATGTTACATACATTTCTTTAAATGGAAATTAAACAATTTTTCGAACCTATGGGAACATTTTGTTTTGCACTGTATATTACAATTTATTAAAATGCCATTTACATTTTTTTGGAAGATGATAATATTCCTATAAGTATCACTTACGTATTTTTTATTGGTACGATTTTTGGTTACATTGTATATTTTTAAAAAGTTTTGTAAACAATCTGTGAAACACTGGAACAAATTTTCATTGTCAAGAATGTTATTTGGGAATACTCGCGTATTTCGTTTAAATGTCACGTACATTTTTAGAATGGAAAATAATATTTGTTTGAACCTACGTGATTTTTTCTAAAATGTCACGAACATTGTTTTTAGAACACTGGAATGATTCTATAAAATGTCACGTACAATTTTTTTAATTTTACAAATTATGTTTTGTTACATTGCGTAAATATTTTTAAAAATTTCATATACATTTAACGAAACACCGGATGAAATTTCGTTTTCAAGATCATTTTTCTGAAAGTTATCAACATTTTTTGAAACTGTCTAACATTTCTTCTATACTATGTTAACAATTTTTCAAATTTGTGGATTTTAATTTTTTAGTAAATATTAGTTTCAGAAATATATGCATTTAAGATGAAAAAAAAGAAAAGAAGAAGTAACGCAGCATTAAAACCCACCTCGCTGAACTGTCAGTTTTTCCATCGCACTACGGACGCGGACAAAGCACCATAATAACACGTCCTACATACGCGACCTGGTTTAGGCTGGTTGTAATGGGCAGTATCATATATTAGTATCATGTATATGATATTAGTCTATGATATTATATTTGTAATGCGTACTATCATATATTGGTATTATAGAGGATTATATTTATTGCCATGCATGACACAAAGTATTAAATTATTTAATATGATACGGTATCATGATATGATACTCAAGTCTTTTTTTTTTCATTTAATTTTATATCACCTCATCAATTGCTTAATTTGCACACATGATACTATCTATGATACTCAAGGAAGCATCGATTGCTACATACGTCAAGGCACACATGGTTTTTTTTTTTTAGAATAAGTCACACATGTTAGGTGTACCTTGCCGTACCCACCGGCGGACGAGGAAGGTGCAACATACGCGGACAAAAATACGCCCCCTGCACTGCACGTGCATGCGGCCCGACCTGGCGAGACCGGCTGGATCGATCGGATCCAGCACCAGCAGAGAGACCCTTGTTCCATGTTCCATCACATTTTCACGTTCACAACAAGATGCGCGCGTGGGAACCACATGAACATCATGATGCCTAGGCGAACAAGTTACTTGCCCGGCCCTAAACACATGCGTACGTAAACATACGGACAGTAAAACTGATATAGTTAGAGCAACTCCAATGAGGCGACCCATTTCGCCCGCTGTGTCTGTATGGGTCGGTGCGGACAAAAGTGACGACCCAACGCGCCGACCCAAACTTAAATCGTATCCGCTCGGCGTCCACGCCGACCCAAACTTAAATCGTGTTCGCCCGGCGTCCGCGCCGATCCATTTTCGACCCAAAATTGCGTATGGAATGCGTCGGCGTGGACGCGAAGCGGACGCACCGCGCGTCTCCTCGCCGTCCGCCGCGTCCCCACCTCGCGGCCACCCAACCACCACCGGTCGTCTTATTTATGACGACCACCGACAGCGGGCCCACGCGTCAGCCAGTGCGTGCGTCTTTTTTTAACCACACGTGCGGCGGGGCTGGCCTCATCCACTTCTCCCGTCCACATCAGCCCCCACCACTTCCTTTGCTTCCTCGTCGGCGACCGCAAACCCTAGCACGCGCCATGGGCCTCTTCGGCAAAAGCAATGGCAAGGGGAAGGGCACCCCAGCGCCTCGTCATCCCGTGCTCCCCCTCCCCCTCCCCTCCACCGCTGGCGCGTTTCCGCCCTGGACGCCGGCGCCTGCACATCCCGGTGCACCAAGCGCGCTGGCACCGGGAGTACAGGCAGCCCATCCCCTACCCCGATGTGACGCTGCCGCACCATTGGCATTTGGATCCAAACCGGATCCCGGTGCCGGCGGTTCCGCGGACCCAGCGGGCGCACGACGACGATGTGCGCCGGCGCCGCGCGCTGCTCACACCGGAGCAACATCGGCTGCCCGAGTACGCCGCCTACTCTCCTAACTGGGAGGCTTGGTTCGCCCTCGAACACGAGGAGCAACGGCGCTCGGGTGTCGACGTCGTCCCGCCGCCGTTCCCACCGCCGCCCCTGCAGGTAGAGCCGGAGGACATGGAGGCGGAGGCGGAGTACCAAGCCGCCCTCGAGGAGGCCCTGCAGCACGCGCTGGAGGCTAGCCGCATCGAGGAAGACGCGCACTAGGATGGGCTGGAGCAAGCCCTTGCTCTGTCGGCGGTGGGGGACTCCGTCCACACCCCGCTCTTCGTGCCACCGCCTCCGCCGTCGCCGCCCGTACAACCCAAGCCGGAGCCGGAGCCGGAGCCGTCGCGTAAGCGCTCCCCACCTCCACCCACTTGGCCAGAGAAGGCCTACTCGTGGACGGGCCAGTACCGCGAGTGGGTGAGCGCGCCTCCCGTCTACTTCGCCGCGACGCGGGAGGAAGAGGCGGCCCACCTCGAGCGATGGAAGGAGCACTGGCTCTGCCAGGAGCAGGGCGACGGCGAGGAGCAGATGCGCTACGAGGCCATGCTCCAACGCGACGCTGAGGCGCTCTGGCTCGAGGAGGAGGAGGAGGAGCGCGCGCGGCTTGCCGCAATGCCGCCGCCCCAGCAGACGCCGGAGGAGGTTGCCCTGGCAGCGTACCAGGCGGCGTTCGGGTGGGCTAGCCCTGCTCCGGTCTTCATCGACCTCACCGACGACGGCGACGTCGAGGGCAAGGGCAAGGGCAAGGCCGACGACGTCTAGGGCAGCGTGCGGGGCGGCAGCAGGCGGGCGCAGACTTTTTTAATGTTTTTATTTAATGTTTATTAGATGTAGGTGGACTTTGGCCGGCGTTTGACCGGCCACTTTTATGTTTAATTATGTTTATTTCGTGCAACTTGTTTTTTTTCATGCCGTCATATTTGGATCGGCCTCCCCGTTAGACAGTCAAGCCGATCCAATTTAAAATGCGGACGCCGGCGTTCACCTGGTCGACCCAAACGGATAAAAAGCGAACAAAACGCGTGTCCATTTGAATCGCCCCGTTGGAATTGCTGTTACGATGCATCCACGAACGAAACCGAACCCTAACACACAGTCTACCACGTGCGAAGCACACTACGTCCTTTTACACATCGATCAGCTTGAGAAACCAAACACGCGCTGCTCAAAGCATCAAGCCTTAACACGATCCCAGATTCCCAGATCGATCAATGCGGCGAGCAGGTAGACATATATTCCCTTCGTTCTTAAATATAAGTTTTTTTTTCCTAAATATAAGTCTTTTTAAAGATTTCAATAAGAAATTACATACAGATGTATATAGACATATTTTAGAGTGTAGATTCACTCATTTTGCTTCATATGTAGTCCTTTATTAGAATCTCTAAAAAGACTTATATTTAAAAACATAGGAAGTAGTTTCCTTTTACTGTCAAAAAGGTACTCCTTCATTTTTATTTAATTGTGTACTTCTTCTACTTTTATTTACTCCACATTAGTAGGCTTGTCTAAAGTCAAATTTTCTACACTTTCAAGGAGAGTATGCAGGCCCCTTTTCCTCGATGGCCTCGACGTCAGAGATCTTCAACTCTCGGGCATTGCTCTGCGTACGCGGTGGTTATGGCTCCAGCACACGGACCACTCGCAGCCATGGAGCCACCTACACATCCCCCACGACCCGGACGTCAACGCCATCTTTCGGGCGCCCACCAATTGGATCCTTGGCAACGGCACCGACTGCAGGTTTTGGAGAGACCGCTGGATAGACAGGCGTTCTATTGCCGATATCGCACCTCAAGTTTCGGCGCTCGTCCCTCGACGCTGCCGCAATCTCCGCACTTTTTCGGAGGGCTTGCACCTTCGTTCCTGGGTGCGCGATATCCAGGGCGCGCCTGGTCTGGCCACCATGATTCAATACCTTAACCTCTGCCGACGTGTCCACCACTCACAGCTATAGGACATGGCCAACGTCTTGCGTTGGCGTTGGACTACCTCAGGCGCCTACTCCGCTAGCTCATGTTACCAGGCCCTCTTCCTTAGTTCTTGTGAGGACCCGCACTCGAAGCTAACGTGGAAGCCATGGGCGCCGCTTCGAATTGGGTTCTTCATTTGGCTAGCGATGCAAGATCGATGCTGGACGGCCGATCGCCTAGCCCGTCATGGCCTCCCCCATGAGCCTAAGTGCGCCTTATGCGACCAAGAGGATGAAACATTGCAACACTTGCTGGTGTGCTCTCGTGGCAAGTTTGGCACTAGATCCTACGACGGGTTCGCTCCATGGCTGACCTACCCATTGGCGGCATGGATTTCCAATCCTGGTGGGCGGCTACTTGCGAACGTGCACCCGCGCCCGCTCCCAAAGGGTTGGTCTCCCTCGTCGCCCTCACCGCTTAGTGTCTCTGGAAGCATCGGAACAACTCCATCTTCAACGGTGATCAACTTTCGGTCACCCTGCTCTCCTCCATCATCAAAGATGAGGTGTGCCTTTGGGCGAAAGTCGGCGCCACCGGGATCCAAAATATCATCCCGGAGAGTTAGCTCCATTGGTCTAGGGGATGAGCAACCCCATCTGTTTGTTCTGCACTCTATACCATGCCTTCATGCGTACATGGCTTAGCGAGTGTATGGCCAGTTCTTTTGGGCGATTCTATCAGAATCGCCCCTCTCCCCAGCTTCTCCCAAAATCACCACTCCATATGTTTTTTACAATCCTAACTAATTAGACCTTAACTAGATAGGATTGTAAAAAAAATATGGAGTGACGATTCTGGGAGAAGCTGGGGAGGGGGGCGATTCTGGGAGAATCGCCAAAAAAAACTGGCTCGTAATCTCATACTGTATAACTCTTCTTTCTATCAATGAAAAGATACACAACCTTTGCATATTCGCGAAAAAAAATTTAGTTTGTAGAAAAATATATTGACATATACACCATCAATCAATTCAATTGCATGTATTCTCACATAATGTAGATCTGTTATTGTAAATGTTTATATCATTTTCTGCAAACTTAATCAAACTTTATAAATTTGACTTTAGTCAAAGCTAATATGCGGAGTAAATAAAAATAAAGAAAGTACAACAATTAATTAATAACTAGTAGTAAGGCGTCCCTTCTATTAAAAATTACTATTGGTAAGGCGCCCCTTATACGACATAATCTAGTCTAGTTGATGTGTCGAACCACGGTGGCGTGCACACACACAAGCTAGCTAGGCGCAACATTGACCAAATAATTAACGTATAGCTTAGCTAGCTGCACAATAATTCCTGTGATGGGTTATTAGACTAACTTGTCGTTTCTTTAGCGCGATAAATACCCCACACAACATTAGATCGATCAGCGCGTATGGTAGCCAGCACGTCCAACTCAAATAATCATCATGCGTTCAATAATCCAATATAATTAGTAGTAGGCTAGCCATAGCGGACACGGGTTTTTTCTTGGACATGGTTCTACAAACCTAGCTCGTGCACAACTTCGTGATTCAATGAACAACCAAATTGAACAAATGATAGCTGAAGATCATGTTATTTATTGGGAATTGAAGGAAACAGTGCCTCCAACGCCACCAGGGTCGACAAAAAGGGACGGTTGTCTGAAAGTGTCCTTCTAATCTTGAGCTCAAATGCTCCTGCATGAATAGTAAAATCCAAAAAGATAGAAAAGAATAAAAGAACGATTTTGTTACAACAGACATTGTTTAATTTTCTGCATGCACTTAAAATTTGATGATGAAATCACATTCATGGAGGCGTCGGCAAAAATAACAGATTCAGCATTACAAAATGCTTTCAGAAATAGTTTTCTGAGCACTGATATTTTTTCCATCGCATTAGGAATGTTTTTCTTCATGGTGGCACGTATATAGAACATTAAATAATGTTTGTTGCCAAAAAATTCAGATTGTTTTTTAATGTTTTTACTAAAAAAATTGATCTTACTGCTCACATGGGTGCATTTGAGCTTGAGAGCAGAAACTCCATGTCCACGATTGGATTGGTCGAGTTTCTTTTTAGTTTCTTCGATATGTTGTAAGGTCCTCACGTGATTAGTAAAGTACATAAGATACATGGTAAAGAAAAGAGGTCGGCATGCCCCATTTGTAAGAGGCTTCAAATTTCCATACAGAAAGAGAACTTTAAATTTTGAGATTCATGAAAAATTGTAAATCATAGTTCAAAAGTTTGGAATGAAACACCACAAAATATTGTTTGCTGTTTGTGTATACTGTATACGGAAAACAAGTCGTCGACATTTTAATATAAGTCAACTGTTTTTGCGAATATATACAAGTCAACTTACAATTATATTATTATAATTCAAAATTTATTCATTCTTATAATCCAAGGCATTCTTGTATAGATAAATTTGTCTATAAATATTGTGTCTGGGAAAATCACAAAAGAAGTTGTGGGATATTGTAACTATGTAGTTTTTATTAGAAAATATCCTAACAATTTGTCCATGTTTATATGTACCTCATGAGTTTGGGAATTATTTTAGCGCTTTCTTGTAAAGTCACATGGGATCAGCCAATTTCTCAAATTTGTCGCATAAATGTTTAATTCATGACAGCAGGCAAAATAAATCAAACATTAAATTACTAATGACAATCGGTTTTCTAAAACAGAACTGCATATATGCTTGGAGGAACCAAACGTTAAGCAGTTCTGGGCCTTCACGATTATTCACTCTCATTTTCACCCCCTCATTGAATGACCGTGGAGGGCCTCCATGGTTATTCACTGTCATTTTCACCTCCTCATTAGTGAATGACCGTGGAGGCCCAACATTAGTCAAATGAAAATATTTCCAGTTTCAATCGATCTGCAAATGAACGGTAAAAAAAGTTGTTAGATAAAAATGAATGGTCGAATCATCTTCTTCCTCTAATAGTAGCACACAACCCCTTAGGGCTCGATGAACCAATTTGATGATTACCTAAGCCTGGAGGTAGCTATCATTACAGAGTGTAAACAGCTTATGATAGACTTTGCGTCCATTTCCTTCAAACACAGGGCCGGCCCTGGGGCATGGGCGACGGGGCGACGGCCCAGGGCCCAGGCGAGGGGGGGAGGGGGCACATGATGGAGTATATACATATACTATAGCCCAGCAAAAAGCAAGTAAAAATTACAAAAGAATTAAAGAAAAGAAATAGGATTGGCTAGGCGGCCCAGATATAGCTAGCTAGCGATCGCTGATGGATACGCGTAGGCGAAGCGGCGCCGTGACTCACGCTTGTTTCGACGTTTCCTTTGTAGGTTCGTCGCCCTCACCCGCCCGTCGGCCTTCTCACTTGCTCGGCGCCTGGCGCCTTGGCCCTTGCCGCCTCGCCGTCGGCTCGCCGTCTAATTTCGTTCTTATTTGAGGTAGTCATGTCATGTTAGTTTCATTTTGCGATCTTTTTAGTACCATTGTTTTTTATGGAGTCGGTTCAAATTTGGTTATTATTGTTCACGATGGAGTCATTTGAATTATTATACTCATATTTTAAACTAAAGATGTGTGAATGAAAGTTACTTTTAATAAGTTATATATATAACACACGCATACATATACATGTCTTAGGACTTAGGACATAGAGGCCCATGTCGTCGAGTTCGCCTAGGGCCTCCCGAAACATAGGGCCGGCCCTGTTCAAACATTGTTATAGAGAGGCCAATCAGGTGGCAGATGTATTAGCAAAGAACTCTTTCTCTTTTTCGAAAAAGGGTTCCCCCCGCTTTGTATACAAAGCAACCAACCGAACCATACATGGATAGGTGCTGGGGCGGAAGCAGCACAGTCACGCCCAAAAGAAACGACAGAGAAAAGCAAAAGAAACAAATGCCGAAAACGGCGGATCAACAAAACGAAGAAGCCTCGCGATCGCAGCGCCCACTAGGATCTTCCACTAGACTCCAAGACTCCGAAGCGCCGGCACCTATCAACACCTCCAAGAAGGATCGCGACGATGACGACGCTGCTGCTAAGGGTTTCCCCCGGTACACGACGAGGCGAGGGGAAGGGTAGCTCCGACACCCTCCCGGAAGGTCAGGTGGCACCCACAGGCGCCACCGCGCCGGCGTTGGCCATGCCGACAGGGGTTTCCCCCGATCCCAACCCGCACCTCGGGTGCCCCGGAGCCTGCCACCAAACCAACCACCATCGTGCACCAACGCGGTCTTGAGGCCCCCACGCCGTCTCACCACGGCACCGCGAAGTGAGGATAGCACGACGAAGAATCAGAGCCGGGACTAGGGCATCAGCACCATCGGCACGCGGGAGGGGCCCACCTCCACCGTCCGCTACGGTAGCCGTCCGGACGCAATAGCGGGAGCACACCAGGCCCGTGGGCCCACCGGCCCGGCCAAGCCCTCATGGGCTCGCAAAGCTCCCGCCTTCGCGCTGCTGCCGGCACGCCGGCGGTGCCGCCGCCCCAATCCGAGCCGCTCTTCCTCCTCACCGCGCCGCAGACAACGAGGCTACGCCCAGGGACCAGCCCGCTAGGACCCAGATGGGGCCCTAAGGGCCCAGATCTGGGCCGAGGACGCGCCGCCGGCCACCCTGCGCAACCAGGCCGCCCCGCCGCCAAAGGACGGCGCCACCACCACGACGGGCCGCCGCCAGCCACCTCTAGGCCTCCGGGCCGCCGCCGGCCGAGGGGCACCCGCCGCCACCCCTGCCCCCGGGTCAGGAGGTGCGCGCGTGGGGTAAGGGAGAGCCCGCCGCCGCCAGCCCGCCCGGCCAGATCCAGGGGCGCCGCCGGCGGCGGCGGGGGGGAGGGGCACGGGGGAGGAGGAAGGAGAGGCGAGCGGGGGGAGCCGCCCCGGCCGCCCCCCGGGGAGGCGGCGCGGGCGCGGGGTCGGGGGAGGAAGGAGATGCTGAAATATCGCAAAGAACTCTTTTACTACTGGACTCTCTAGTTCTTGGAATGATGAGACCCTGATTTTTATTTCTCATCTGCTTGCAAATGACATGTCTACTATTTGAGAAATAAAGTCTAGTTGTGGTAAAAAAAAAGTAGCACACCCCCCTCCCCCCCTCCAAAAAAAAACCCCGGTAGTGCATGTCCTCTGTCCCAGCTCAATCCCTATTCCTCCGACCACCTAGTAGCTCTTCTCCGGTCGCCGCCTTCGGCGCTCCTCGAATCGGGTTTCAGCTCCGTCTAATCCAATAGAGGGTTGGAACAACCCCTTCATCCTAATCAACGACTGGCATCTGTCAAATCAAAGAGTCACCTTTGCCTGTGACGTTGTGTCGTCGCCAGCTCCGGCTCACTCCTATTTCGGCATTGCCGATGTTCCCGAGCATCGTTGTTGCTCGTCACGACACCCTCTCTCGGCCTCAAAAAATGCCTTCTCTTCCATTCAGAATATACCGACGCATAAAATTTGTATAGTTGAGGATTATCAAAACCACACTAAAAAACATGTACTCCTATGGCGGGGGTCCTCCTTCGGGTGGTGCGAGACCTCCTTGCACGTGGAGGCGCGGCGAAGATCGGGGCCATGCCGGGCAGCGGCCAATTTGGGCCGACGGCTTTGGGTGGCTGCTGAGCCTTTTGGTTGCAATGGTGTGGAGGGGCGCCATGGAGGGCCTGATGGAGGACCGGATGCATGCGGGTGTGGCCTCCTGTTAGATCTGACCGGGCCGGTGTGCCTTGCTCGATGCGCTACGGCGGATTCCAGGGCGGCGACCCGGGCGACGGATATGGTGGTGGCCTGCTCGTCAGCACGACGGCGACCGGTCGGGCACGGCTGACCTTGGGGCGGCGCGCGAGGGATTCGGGACTTGGTGCCCAGATCTGACAATTGCGGCGGCGGTTGCCGTTGTATGGGTGACGACAATGGTTGTCGCGACGGTGGGTGCTCCATGCAGTGCCCGGAATCGGGGCGGCAGACCCTCTTCTTCGATGGTGGCAGACTCCCTTGTCGTGTGGGCGACTCGGAGACTAGATCTTGATGTGATGAAGGCTTTTCTAAGGCTGGTGGCGGTATGGGACACCCACTCCATCAGCAGATCGAGTTCAATGCGGCTCGGCAGGTAATGCATGGGTGTCTTCTGGAGACGTCGAGCAATGCCTATCACCGGTAGGTGAAGCCGCTGGCGGATGCTACACACGACGTCTCATGCGGAGGCGTCAAGTCATGCCTGCTACCGGCAGGTGATGCACGGTGGCTCTGGCGGAGGTGCCATGTTTAGTCTGTTGCTGCTGGATCGAAGGTGGTGCGACAGTGGCGGGAGGCGGGCAGTATGGGATGTCTTTGTCTTCTGGTGTCTTCTTCAGAGCTATCCGTTATCGAGGCATCAGTAGCCGAATAAGGAATAACGACGGGTTTATGCACTCTGGTAAAAACACAAGATCTTGGATTAGGCTATGCCGACGTGCGCCTGTGCCACGACCTTGCGTTGAAACTTGCCTTTAGGGATGAGAATCCGGAGTTCAACCTTGTGTTGGACTGGCCATCATCGGCACATGTGCGGGCCGTGCGGCAATTTCTTCTCGAAGGTGTTGCCTAGGAGTTGTGTATTTTTTGGTTTTGGTGTCATCTTGTGATATAGGGTTAGTGTTTATCTGGTGGAGTTACTGTCACGAGGCATGCAACCTTCTTTTCGCTTTATTTTCGGTCAATATTATTCGGCTACTGGATTTTGCATTCTTAATAATATATGATCGTGCGCGTCATCCTGATGCAGAGAGCGGGGTTATCCTCCTTTTTAGAAAATAAATAATCAAAACCACACTAAAAAGCATGTACTCCTATGGCTGTTGTACACGTGGCTCTCTCTGGTTGGGTAGGTCTTGCACGTATGCGCACCAAAAGCATTTCCCGCCAGCTTCCTCGTGAGAAAGGCGTTGCACGTACGCACGGCCGGACTCGGTAGCTACGCGAAGAAACCATTGGGCGATCGATCCACCAGACGAACAATCATCAAGCAAAGCATGCCGAATAATGAATCGATCATTGTTCCCAACAAAACCCCCCATATCCAATTGTGGATTCACACTGGCTTGCAGGCAGCACTCATGAGACGAGCGCATACAACCAAGCGGTACAGCAAGGCAGCATGGCTGTACGTGCGCGTCAGTGTGCTGTGCCATTATTGTGCCCCTCAACGGATCGATCCATCGGTCGACCGAGGAGAAAAATATATATAAATAAAAAGGCAACTGATTTCTAGCTGAGAAAAAAATTATGATGGAACATGGCCATGGGGCTAGCTAACTAGCTCCTTCCTTGTGCACTGATTAGTGTTGGATGCGTAAGCGTGAGCATTAGTACTCGGTCGTTAAGGATCTAGATGTACATAAGGCCGGCCAGGACGACAAGCACACACACATGCATGAGTGATGCTGATCATCAGTGGCCCTCGCTAGATTTAATACTGCTGGCACCTCTCTCACCAAACTGTGACCATTATTCTTCTTGGCCTCCTCGTCGATCCTATCTCCTCTTTATATGCGTCTCCGGTCGTCACATCACGCCACCATAGAAGAGAGAGATAGTATCCACACAGAGAAGAGCGAAAGGGAGAGGAAGGTGGCTAGGCGCCTAGCTAGCTACGCGGGCAGCAACCCTGAGCTGATCGAATGGGGAACAGCCTGAGGTGCTGCCTGGCGTGCGTGCTGCCGTGCGGCGCGCTGGACCTGGTCCGGATCGTGCACCTCAGCGGCCGCGTCGACGAGTACGGCCGGGCCGTGCTCGCCGGGGAGGTCCTGGCGGCGCACCCGAACCACGTGCTCAGCAGGCCCTGCGGGTCCAGGCAGCAGGGCGGGCCGCGGATCGTCATCATCGTGTCGCCCGAGGCCGAGCTGGAGCGCGGCGAGATCTACTTCCTCCTCCCGGCCGCCTCCGTGCCCGCCGACGCCAAGAAGAAGACAAAGACCAAGCGCGAGCCGAGTCCCGGCGCCGCCGCCGAGGAGGGCCCTCGGCACCATCGCCACCATCGGCTCCACGTCCGCAGCAAGTCGGAAGGCAGCGCGGCCACGGCCGCCGTCGAAGGTCGCCAGCAGCAGCAGCAGCAGCACCGGAGGCGCATGAGCACCGGCAGCCACGCCACGTCGTGGCACCCGCACCTGGCGCGCATCGCCGAGGACCCCTGATCGAGCGCTGGCTCCCGGTCGTGCCGGTATTGTCCTTTCTGCATGGATGGTCTCGTTTTCCTGTCTGATCGCGTGGTAAATATTCTTGTTGCATGTCTCACATTTATTACTGTCTTGTTAAGCTACCCCCAAGTGTACATTGGATTCAAGCGTCGCGTGTGTAAACAGAACAATGCTGTGACCGTGGCATATGTTTTTCTTTGAGTTTTGAACTTCGTGATTTGTGCCTTGTGACACTTCTGTTGTAAATACAAAAGGAGCTGTCAATTTTGGTCTCTCCTAATGCCGTTTTTTTAAGGGAAAAGTCCAAAACAGACCTTCAACTTGTAGATGAAAGCTAAATCAAACCTTGAACTTCAAATCCCTGAAATTGGCACACCGAACTTTCTAATCCTAGTCTATTTTAAACCTTGGGCTGGTTTTCGATGGGATTTTTCGACGGGGGCAGCAGGTTGAGCCGGGATCATTGGTGACTGGGCCGGCCCACCAAGCGTGTAGCGTGTTTTTCCTTTGACTTAGAAAATACCCGTCAAAAAAATACCAAAAAAGACAAGACTCAGCGGGAATCGAACTTGAGATCTGACGCTGCAAAACTTGGTACAAAGTGAATCAAGTAAATATTTAACTAGTCTACTTAGCATTGTGATTCGAAAACAATTCGGAATATTTTTTCTTGAAAGTAATCAACGATTTTGAAATCCGAATATACTTAACAGTGAAAATCAGGTTTTAAAATTCCAAACATGTTTTGAAAAAATGTGAAGAATTTTTGGAATTACGATTTCTTTCTAACACAAACAAATTTTCAAACGTGAACCATTTTTGAAATCCCTGAATATTTTTTATACATGAACCATTTTTTAAACATGAACAAAATTTTCAAAACACCAACATTTTTTGAAACCTGAAAAAAAAATAAAGTGAGAACAACTTTTCAAAACATGAAGAATTTTAAAACATACACATACTTTGAACAAGTGGGAACAAATTTAGAAACCTGAACGATATTTTGAAATGCCAACACTTACTAAAAAACTTCAAAATGGGAGAATTTACTCTTACTTTAGAAATTTCGTTCATGTTTAAAAAAAATCATGTTTTCAACAATTAGTTCTTCTTTTCCAAAAAGTGTTTGCGCTTCAAAAAAATCCAGGGCTTTAAAAATGGTTCACATTTTCAAAAAGAAACTGTTTTTCAAAAACTGTTCGTAATTCCAAAAAAAATTACATTTAGAAAAAATGTTTTTTGCTTCTAAGAATATTCGGATTTCAAGAAAATGTTCCAAAAAGTTACAAAAAAAGTTTAGATCTCGACGCAGGGTGTGTTTAAATATTTCCGTGCTTCTCTTATGTCACCAATCGATATCAGTTAAATTGGCTAGCAGGGGCGTTTTACAAGCGCCTGGTTGTAAGTTCGATTTAGGGAAGCTTTTCTTTCCGACGATTTTATGCCGTGCGGTTCGGAAAAATTGTTGCAAAAATAATAATAACAAGCTTTGCACCTGATAGGCCGGCCCAGTCTGGCTGCAGACAACGATCCCGGGTTTGACCTGCCATGTCGACAATCCCTGTTTGGCAACGCACTCAAGGTTTAAAATAGACCGGGATTAAATAATTGGGTGTGCTGATTTCATGGATTTGAAGTTGAGGATTCTATTTAGCTTTCGTCTACAACTTTAAGGTTTGTTTTGGACATTTTCCTTTTTTTAAACATACGTTGTAGCCTGCACATCCCTACATATTTTAAGGTAACATGTGTCTCATTCGTAAAACAAAGAGTAAAGTACAAGTGACGTAGTAGTTTGTAGACATCTACCTGACAAAATTAAAAAGACAACAGAACACAAGCAATAGGCCAAAAGACCCCAACCAAAAAAATTGCAATCAAGACCGAAGAATTCCTTAAGTTTGATGCCAATGTATGTAAGAAGACGAGTATAAGAAACGAGATTATAGAAAGAGGATACAGCAGCTGGTTCCACCAAAATACACAATGGCCCCATGGAAGTAAGCAAAAGAGCATAAACATCTACGGTCTCTTTTTCTGATTGCGAGGGTCGCTGACCACTGTTAAAGCTCCGGCATCGTTGAAGTAGCCATTGTAGAAGAGCAACATAGTCGATTGTGTCCCTAGATCTAAGGCCACTGTCGGCTCGTCGAGGAATATGCCCATATATGCTCGCCGCACACTAGAAAACACTATAGTTACCCCTTCCAAACTTATTTGAAGGGCCACCGCCACCACTAAAAATAACTGAAGTATCAAACCATCATGGACTCCTGAACAATTCATTAGATCTAATGAAGGATCGGCGGACTGCCACCCACCACACGCTTCCCCGTCAAAAATGGAGTGAGGATCGTCGGAGTGGGATGGAGTGGTGAGGACATATTCCGCCCCAGGAACACCGCCACCGCCTCGCCAAGATAACTTAACTTGTCAAAAAGCGGGCCTGATACGTCCTAAACATATGTACTTTCTTCTACTTAGAGTTTATCCTCTAAACTTACTCCAATGAATAAAAACTAATTGTGGTTTCCAGCAAAATTGTGTTGGGGGTTATCATCTGTGCAGAAAAAACTCCTCGTTCGAAAAATTGAGAAAATCCAAGCAAGGTTTTGAACAGAAGAGGACATAGGCCAGACGATGAGAACCAAGGGTCTCGTAACTCTCAAGTGGCCAACCCAAGAGCCCTAAGGTTGGCGCGCCCCGCGGAACCTTTTGCTGGTCCTGGTTCCCCAGTCCCCTGGTCCATAATCACCCAAGTATCACATATATTTTTTATTCGAGCGGAGACCACTCCCATTGCTGGTCTTCGTACTGGAGGGTTGTTGGGAGGAAGATCATGCCTCCGGAAAGGGGGGGGGGGGCGTGGATTTTACTATCAACTCCTTCTCCATCATCGCCATAATGATCTCCCCATCCATGTGCGAGTAATCAGCTATAGGCACATGGGATGGCTGAGAATTTTGATCTAGTTGAGATGTGAGACCATCATCTAGGTAGAGATAAGGCACCACATCAAAACAATCGATTCCAAAATTTGGGTTAAGCTATTTTCTTGTTGTGATGCTTGTTTTATAGAGAGAACAAAGATTCTTATTGGTGCGTATATCAAGTATGAATTCTTTGAGCATGATTCCTAGTACACCCATTGTTTATGCTAAAACAATTAGAGTAGCAAACTAACACAATTGATCTTGTTCATGACATATGTGCTTATTTTGGTGTATTTTAATAATTTTATATGTTATATATCATACATCAACATTGCAATGATGATTATTGTTGCTATTAGTTGATTCTCTATTCGAAATTGACATTTCAATATGGTGAAGTTTTTGCTTAAATTATTGGGTAGACTTATTGATGGAAAGTATACCACATGATATCATAGTCTCCTTGTTCTAATGTCATATGAGAGGCCTTCAGATGGCAAGACCTGCATCGTCGAGGAATCAGAAAGAAGAACCTCATAGCGAGGCAAAAATGTTGGAGTAAGAACGTACCACGACCTTGGGAAGCATCTCAAGGTTAAGATTTGTATGTACTTCTTTTTTAATTCTCGGTAACTCATCCTAACAATTTTACTACTAATACATTTATATTTATACAATGTTCAACACTTATCCTTACTAGAATATTTTATATTTATCTACCATTCATAGTGGAATTAACCACACAAACATATTACTAAATATTAAGGTACAATGTTCAATGTTGCAACTCTACCATTTGCAAATAGACTTGTATTTGAATATGTTTTTCATGGGAACTATGGCAGCCTTTAGAGATATAAATTTTTGTATTGACAAGTTGTACTTGCTAGACTAATTTACTATTACATACAAGAAAACATATATATATATAACATCACACTACTCCATAAAGTAGTTCATGTTTTTAAATTCTATTGTGCTGCGTATATAATGTTTTATTTTTGTGTCTATTCTAGTACTTTTAGATATCTTTGTAGAGTTCTAGAGATATAACATTGTAAAATACCATGATAGAAGCTTGTAGAGCACAATTGTTATGTTAGGGGAATCCAAACATGGAATTATATAGTGTACAACATGTCAACCAGTAGTTTGTCCTCGGATCCTATCATTTTGCATTCTTGCCTTCACATATTTTTTAGTAGTTATTTATCTTCCTTGGTACATCTTTTGATGCATGATCTATTTGCTTTCTCTAAATCGCAGCTTCTATACAACCATGAGACCATGAGAATTCAGAAGTTAATCTGAAACCACAAAATTGTTCTTTATTTCCCCTTTAGATTGATCAGAACTACACATGACGTACACGCATAAAACATAGAAGGTGACCTATACAAAATGGCAAACAGCCGATGTGCCACACTGTAAGGGCGTGGGTCCAATGGCAATAGAATGTCAACACACAAGTTCATCGCCATGAAAACAAGAACTTACGGGGTAATGCCTTTGGTAGCATCAAGGGAAATATCTCAAGGGTCAATGATATGTGCCTCGCCTCCCCCTCCCCCCTCCCCGCACGTCGCACCAACATCGTTGCTATCTCATTCAGATTGAGAAAAATGTGTGTGTGTGTGTG
>NC_041384.1:61917927-61995042 GCF_002162155.2 Triticum dicoccoides | reverse complement strand
GAGAGAGAGAGAGAGAGAGAGAGAGAGAGAGAGATGAAAGTGTGTGCGGTGTGCTTCACGTTGCAAACGGTCTACTCCAAATGAACTTTGACGACCCTCATCGGCAATGAGCATTGTGAACAAACCTTATGCGATGTGATTGACACCAGACAAGCTTTTTCAGCACAATCGGAAACAACACATCAAACTTTCTTTTTTGCGGGTGAAAACCTTGTATTACTCAGCTCTTCAAGTACTTACAATCCATAGCCCATAGCTTTAAGGAAACTTCAGGACCAGAACCTAACCAAGTCATGGTTCTTCCCTCAGTCCCTGCAGAATTAGGTAAGCTATCGCTAACCTTATTTTGGATACGATTTACATTAGTAATACAAGAATCACCAAGCGACATAGGATCGAATCTCTTTAATAATGGACGAATATATCGATCTATTAGTCTCTAATGGCGACAAGAGAGTACTCCCTCTGTAAACTAATATATAAAATGTTTAATATTAGTTTACAGAGGGAGTAACATTTACAAGGATACTTCTTAATAGTTATTTTAATAGAAAAATCTATAAGATTTCTAGGAAACTTCTTCATTGTAGAGTGCAATCTTAATGTTTTCTTTATTGTTGTTCATTCCAAGTATTTTGGTGACGTATTTGAATTTTAACTTTTGTGTAACATCTTGCACTGTAAGTGGCTCGACCCACGCCATGCTACCACGCGCATGGGATTATCATCCAATACCGCGCCACATAGTTGCGCCATCATTGGGCCAAGGCCCAAGTCACCCTATTATTGTAACACTATAGCTGCTAGCCATTCCGCCATGTCCCATTCGTTGTAAATACCAGGGGCGCGACCTACTTGAGGCCATTTGAGCCGTTTTTTTCGTTTTCTTTTCTTTCATTTTTTTATTTTTCCTTCTCTGTTTTTCATTCGTTTTTGTATTCTGTTTCACTATTTTTTGTTTTTCTTATGTTTTTTCACTCTATATTTTCGCATATGTCCAAAAACATTTTTTGATAAGTGATTTACACATTCGACATTGTTCGAACGGTTATTCACCATTTTTTAATGCTTCATCAACATTTTAATATTTATTCCAACATTTTTTAAATACTCATTCAAAAAAATTCAAATACATGTTCAACACTTTTATATACATGATCAATAGTTTTTAAATACTTGTTCAACATCTTTTTAAATACTTGTTCAACCTTTTATAAATACTTCTTGAACATTTTTCAAATACTCGTTCAACATTTTTCAAACACTTGTTCAATATTTTTTCAAATACTTGTTCAACATTTTTTTCTAACGACTTGTTCAACATTTTTTCATATATTTTTAATAGTGTTTTTGTAACATATATATTTATAATATTTTAAGTTATAAACAAAAGTAAAAAAAGATTCTAAGAAAAACAAAAACAAAAAAGAAAGCAAAAAACAAAAACAAAAAAGTATGAAAAGAAACGAAACAGAAAACAAGCAGGTGTTTCCCCACGCCTGGGCCGGCCCAACTGGCGCTCCCTCCAACGAGGGGGTCGCTCTTGTCTCGCTTAACGCGAGAAACAGGAGTGCCCTAGAAGAACAACTAACGAATGATTACTGCTAAGCGAGGCCCCGCAAAGGACACTTGGAGTGAGCTGGGAGCGGGTCATCCGGCGCGCTCTCAGCCGCCGTCACGTGTCGTGCTCTGGGCGCTTCCTCCGAATTTTAGATTTTTTTATTTTTTATGTGTTTTTGACTTTTAGATAATATATTTAGTTTCTTTTTGGATTTTCGATTTTTCTTGGGTTTTTCTTATGCTACGGACAAAAAATCAAGAAAAAATGATGTGAAAAATGCGGGTTTTTTTCTTTTTCGCGAGAGGCACGGTTGTGCCTCTCGCAAAAGAGGAAAAATAAGTTTTTTTGTTTCACGAGAGGCACAAATTTACCTCTCATAAAGGCACGGATTTGCTTCCAGCGAGAGGCATAGCCGCGCCTCTTAGAAAAAGAAAAAAAATGTGTTCTCTTTTTTCTTCTCCTTCCGCGAGAGGCACGGATTTACTTTTCATGGAGACACAGTCGTGCCTCTCGCAAAAGAGGGAAAAACTTCGTTCCATGAGAGGCACATATTTACTTCTCGTGGAGGCACAAATTTGCTTCCCCTGAGAGAGGCATGGCCGTGCCTTTCGAAAAAAAAAGTATTTGTATCCTCCTTCCGTGAGTGGCACGGATTTACTTCTCGTCAAGGCATAGATTTACGTACGCGAAAGGCATAGCCATTCCTCTCGCAAAAGGGAAAAACACGTATTTTTATCACGAGAGACACGGATTACTTCTCGTGCAGGCACGAACTTAATTATGCGAGAGGCATGACTGTGCCTCTCGCAAAAGAAAAAATACGCGTTTTTTTCCTACCATGAGAGGCATATTTCTCATGGAGGCACGAATATGCTTCCGCAAGAGGCATGGTCGTGCCTCTCGAAAAAGAAAAGAAAATGTATTTTTTCATTATGTGAGAGGCACAGAATTGCTTTCATGAAAGGCATGGTCGTGCATACCAGAAAAGAAAAAAATGTACTCCCGATGCGGATTTTTTTCGTGAAAAAAGTTCATCGAGAACTATCAACATGGGATCTAGTTTTAAAGATCTCGACGCGACGAATCCAATGATGAAAAAGGGTCAAGATTTGGTCATACGGTTCGAAAGATAAAACGTTTTGAATAAATAAATCTACGAAAAAAGGAAAATTCCCAGTTTACGACAAGTGAAGCACATGCAGTATGACATTTGTCGCAACCTAAGAAAGCAAGAGTGACCTTTAAAATAAATACTTCTTAATTAGTAATTTCAACAGATGCTACAGTCAATGAACGTTTTGGACCTCACACCCCAGGCCACGGCCAGGCTGTCTGAGGTCTGTCTTCGCCACTGTTAGCTGCCATTTGTCACTCGTTGCAAGAGATGCGATAGCTCTCGCTCACGTGTGTTCTTTAGCGTAGCTACCAATCTTAGCTTTGACTTCGGGAACGTTCCACCTAGTTTTGAAAAGGTTATGGTAGGTTCTTTTAACCTTTTTTGTTTTCTTTCTTTTGTTCTCTGTTGGTTTTTCTGTTTATTCAATCGGATTTCTATTTTTTTTTCTTTTTTCCTTATCGTTTTTGTTTATTTTTTCCTATTTTTCTTGCATTTTTATATTTCCCCATTTACTTTTTTATGCATATAGTTTTAATTGTGAATATTTATTAAATTCGTAATTTTTGGATTTTATGAATATTTATAAATTTCATTAAAAATAATGATTTTTATACATTCATGGTTTTAAATTGTTTTTCCAAATTCACGAAGAGTTATTTGAATTTTTCAACATTTTTTAAGTGTTGAATATTTTACAAATTCATAAACGTTTTTAAATTCATGAACATTTTTATATTTATGGACATTTTTAAAAAAATTGCAAACATTTTTCAAGTTGCCGAACATTGTTTAAAATGCTTGAACATCTTCTTAAATTGAAATAAAACCGATCTAAGTCAAAATACAAAATATACAGAAAAAGCGTCCGAATAAAAATGTACTCCCGCACATATAGAAGAGCTTTTTTCTTAGCGCCATGTATCCAAGAAGAGTGTATAGATGAGCTTTTTTCTTAGCACCACATATCAAACAAGAGCGTATAGATGAGCTTTTTTCTTAGCGCCACTTATCAAAGAAGAGCGTATAGATGTGAATATCCATTTCTGAGCCCAGACACATCTGCATTCGGTGAAAAGAAAATTCACACGAAATACTAAAATAAAACCCAACTTTTTTGCATGAAAAATAATTTGATGCGTGAGGTGCGCTCCAAATTTCAGATCATTTGGAAATATGATTAGATCTGATAAAAAATAAAATTTGGTAAGAACAATACATGAATAGTAAACTTTTCATAGACCACAATTTTTTCTTTTTTGCCGAGATCTACCCAGTTGTTCAAATGATCTGAAATTTGGAACGCACCTCATGCATCAAACTATCTTCCATGCAAAAATAATCTGGAATTTTTCTAGTATTTTTTGTATTTTTTGTTCATCGCAGGTGCATCTGAGCCTGTGTACCGAATCGCCTCGTCCGTATAGATGAGCTTTTTTCTTAGTCGAGTACATAATACTAGCTTTATTGTAGAAGAATGTATAGAAGAGCTTTTTTCTTAGCGCCATGTATCAACGGGCTTTTTTAAGGGGTACATATACAAGAATCAGTTGGTTTTACTTGTAACGACCCGACCCAATAAGGACACGGGGGTAAGCGGGGAGCAACTAGTTAACAAGCGCTCCTTCGGGAGCCTCGCAACGATCAACGCCACTTGGCGCGCTCTTAGCCATTCGCCACGTGTCGTACTCTGGAGGCTCCCTCCGGATTTTATTTTATTTTTGCGCATGTGTTTCCGGCTTTTTAAACGGTTTTTTTCCGGGTTTTTTTGACGTTTTGGTTTTCCCCTAGTCTTCCTTAGCTTTTCAATCAAAAAAAATCAAGAAAATTTTTTTTGCGTGAAAAAAACGTGTTTTCTTTTTTTTTTCGAGAAAGTCACGATTTTTTTTCACGAGAGGCATGTTTGTGCTTTAGCGAGAGTCACGGCCGTGCCTTTCGGAAACGGAAAAAGAACGCATTTTCTGTTTTTTTTCTTTCGCAAGAGTCACGGTTTTGCTTCCGCGAGAGGCACGGTTGTGCTTTCGCGAGAGTCATGGCCGTGCCTCTCAGAAAGGAAAAAAATTACGTGTTTTCTGTTTTTTTTTCTTTCGCGAGAGTCACAGTTTTGCTTCTACGAGAGGCACGGTTGTGCTTTCACGAGAGTCACGGCCGTGTCTCTCGAAAACGGAAAAAAACGCGTTTTCTGTTTTGTTTTCTTCCACGAGAGTCACGGTTTTGCTTTCACGAGAGACACAGGTGTGATTTCGCCAGAGGCACGGGCGTGCCTCTTTCGAAAAGGGAAAATAACCGTGCTCCCGATTCGGTTTTTTCGCCCGGTTCTTTTCATCTGGTTTTTTCGTGAAAAAAAAATGTTCGTCAAAACCTATCAACATGGAATCTAATTTTAAAGATCTCGACGCGAGGAATCCAATGGTGAAAACGGTTCGAGATTTGGACGCACGGTTTAAAAGATAAAACATTTTGAATAAACAGATCTACGATAAAAGGAAAAACTCCTAGGTTGCGACAAGTGACACGCTGTATATGCGCCGCTTGTCGCGGTGTGGAAAAGTGGAGTGTTCTTTACAATGAATACTCCTTAATTAGTGATTTTGGGGTAAGTGAGATAGCTACAACTTTGAAGCCAGCCTCCAATACTAGAGCTCCCGTGCAGCAAGTTCATAGGTGGATCGCACCGGGTGATGATGCAGTAAAAAATAATGTTAATGAGGCCATATCTCGCAATGGCAAGACGGGGGCGGCTGCAGCAAGGATGGCAACTATTTGGGCGCATCAGCAGTCACCATTGAAGGTCTGATGGATCCAACAAGTCTGAAGCACATGCATGCGGCGAGGCTCTTGCTCTGGCGAGAGACTTAAACGTCACACATGCGATCATACCCTTAGATTGCATGCAAGTAGTGACGGATATCAATGGGAGAGCGCTATCTTCATATGCTTTGGTTATAGATGAAATAAAGGAGTCTATGAATGAATTTGTAAATATTAGTTTTTGTTATGAGTGTAGGGAAGCAAATTTGGAAGCTCATGCCATTGCTAAGGCGGCTTTAGCGTTTCCCTCTGGTCGTCGTTTGTGGCTAGGGACCTTACCAGACATTGTCTGTATCGCTCCGGCTTTGAACATTGAATAAATTCCCTAGTTACCCTAAAAAAATTGTATTGCACCACCTTCATGGCACCCAGTAGCGGCAGCAGAAATATGGCAGGACCCAGGCAGGCTTCGGAACACTGTAGCACTGTAGCTACAATATCTGCTACACCTACAAAGGAATTGCATGTCACGCCCCAGGCAGCGGCCCGGGCTGCCTGGGGCCTGTCTCCGCCACTGATGGCACCCGTACCTCCCTGCCGCTCGGCGGCCTCCTCATTGTTGCCTAGGAAAAGAAACAACAAGGACAGAGTCCAGAAGAAATCTTAAACTTGTAGGTGAAACCTAAATCAAATCTTAAACTTTGAATCCTGAAAATCAGCACACCAAAATCTTCAATCCCAGTCTATTTTAAACCTTGAGAGCGTTTCCAAACAGAAATTGTCGACGTGATAGGTCAAATACCCGGATTGTTGACTGCATAGGCGACTGGGGCCAGCCCACTAACAAGTGATGTAAAAGTACCCAGAAAAGAGATGTCCGAGGAATTGAAGTTACAACCAAGTGATGCTTTAGCCCTCACACTAGCCACTAGAAATAATGACTTTTATTGCTATAGTTAGAGGCCTGAACAATTTAACAACAAACCGCAGTGTTGACATTTGAAAACATATATTTAAGGGCGAACAAATATTGAAATCTCCTAAAAAATTAAAGTGCAGACACTTTTTGAAACTTCTGAATACATTTTGAAAAAATGAACAATTTTTTTAAAACATGATCAATTTTGAAAAGGTGAACACTTTTTAAACGTAACATTTTTTGAGAAAATGGGATTTTTTTTAAACCTGAACAAAATTTAAAATGCCGAGCACTTTTTGTTTTAATGGGAACTAAATGAAACCTGAACAAAAATTTAAAGTGCAAATACTTTTTGTAAATTAAAAAATGGGAACACATTTTGAAAACTGAATAAATGTGTAAGAAAAATGTTTGGGACATCTAAAATAATGTCATATAGTTTTATAAAAAATTGTGACATCTAAAAAACTGAAGAAATGTGTACGAGCAATTGTAAACAAATGTTCGTATAGAAAATCTATTTTGAAAAAATGTTACTGTGTATTCAAAAAAATGTAGAAAACATGCATTTTAACAAAACAATGTACATAATGTGTTTAAAAAAATATGGAAAGTGTATCATAAAAATTGCCATGTGTGTGTTACAAATGTATATTGTGTCCAGGGAAAAATTAGATATGTGTAATAAAGAAAACCAGTCAAACCTATAAGAAACAAAAGAAAAGAAAAAAATAAAAATGATGAAGAGAATGAAGAAAAAACAAAAGAAAACAAAAAGTATAACAAAGAAAGAAAAGTATAATCAACCAAAAAAGCCACAAGAACCGACGAGAAAGAAAAAGAAAACGAAATAGAAAGACACAAAGAAAAACCAGAGCTGAGCGAGCACGGGAGTGATGGCGCTAATGGGCCACCCCGATTTGACTTGCCACGTCTGCAAATCCCAGCTAAACACTCTTGAGGTTTAAAATAGACCAGGGTCAGAAAATTTGATGTGCTGATTTCAAGAACTGAAAGTTCAGAATTCGATTTAATTTTCACCTACAAGTTCAAGGTTCGTTTTAGGTTTTTTGAAACAATAATCGGCCGCAGGCCGCCGAAGGCTCCCGCAGTGTCACCGGCTAGCGCTTCTCCCTGATCCAACATGCACGTCAACTCTACCCGACATTGGTCGGGCACAAGCATGCGTGACACATGGCCCTCGAACGCGCGTCCGACCTGCATCCAAGCGCCCCGTTCGCTGGCTGGACCCTCCTCATCTACCCGCGCGCCCGTTCATAGCTTTTTTTTAGAAAAAACTTTCGATTTATTCATCGAAAATCATGATAGCACAATGAATATGAGAAATAAAAAAAAATACATTCAGATCAATAAACCACCTAGCGATGATTACACACACTGAAGCGAGCCGAAGGCGTCATCGCCCCTTATAGAAATTGAGGCTTAAGCGTATGCGGTTAGCAGGGACGCGTGCGTATTTATATAGACACAAGGCCGCAGGATATACAAGGGTTGTTAGGCTATGGATTGATCTACAAGTCATAACCTAGATAGGATGCAATCTCAACAGCCCAACTACAACTTAAACAGACTACTCGCACGCACGCATATACGGTTTATACATATCGTTTACATTGTTTAACACTCCTCCCTCCCGTTCCTAGCTTGATTGACAGATTAACAGGCGACGTGATCCCGTCTAGTACTCCGTATCATGCATGCATGCATGTACGTACCCTCCGTGCGCACCTGCCTCTGCGGCGCTGCCGATGTTCTTTCTCTCACACACGCCATGATCGGTCACTGTTACGGTGTTACCCTAGCCCTACATGTGGCGGAGTACGTGCGCGTAATCTTGCTCCGGACTTGCGTGAGTCCCAGGACATCGCACGTTGTTCGTTCCGCCGCATTGCTCGTGCGCAGTAGGAGTAATCGGATCCGAAGGCGACTGACGCGCCGCACGCTTCCAGTTGGTGCCAGCCTCGGGGGCAATGTATCGGGCGCGCGCCAAGTGATGCATGGAATCGGCGCCGATCTCGGCGCACGGGGGGTGCTCCCCGTCCGGCCTACCGCTTCCCTACTGCTGGGTACAAACAAACATTTTCTTCTAGCCAGTCCTGGCACTAGCAGTACACACAAGGTTTTTACTGTGACCCTGTGGAATAGTACAGTACGAAGACCGCCATACCGGTTGTACATGGCAGGGCACTAACCTAACATCCCGCGAATGGTCGGCGACTATTGGCTTTGTTGACTTCGATCGTCCCCAAGTGATTCACCCGAAGAGAAAAACAGATGGAAACTGACAAAGGTAGGGTGGTAGCTGTTGACTTCCTCCCCCCGGATTGCTTGCTCATGCTTCATGTAAAACAAAGCAATTCATGTGTTGGGAGTCGAGGCTGCAGTGTGAGCAGAGCACACAGCCATCTATACTAGGACCACGTCGGCTCGTTGGATATGCTTAGGTTCATCTGCCTCATTTCTATTTAAGGTTAGGTTCACTTACCTCATTGGCGTGGCGATTTTGTACGCCCCGCACGCATGAAGCCAGCGAACAGCTTCACGTGTCGGTTGGAGAGGCCTGCCGTCGCTTGTAGTGCGCTGTCGGGCACTGTGGTTGTTCTCTCTTCCTGCAGCAACAGGGCATTGCGGTTGCAGGCGTCGTTGTTTCTTTCCTATTTTCTTTGCATTCGTCGGACGTCGTCTTTTGGTAGGATGGGTGGGAGTTGGCGATTGTGTATAGACTACAGGAAACTAAATAGCCTTATCATTAATAAAAATATTCCATTCCTTTATTACAGCTGAGCTAAACGTACACATAAATCGTGTTGCAGTATTGTAGATCACCGCGGTTGAGCTGGTGGTCTATACCAACGGCGGGTTTGGTTACCTGCCTCCTTTTTTGTTATTTTTCTGTAACTTAGTTGGGTCTGGCTCATGCCTTTTTAGAGAAAAGGCCAGAGCCCGACTTTATAAATAAAGCCACCAGGCAGAGTCATAACATGCCACACAAACCGATCACAGAAACTATCACAAAGTATCAGCGTCACATTGAACCAAACTGAAGTTTAACGTACATGACTCTCAAACCAGTACACGGCACGCAGGCCAGAGACTCAAGAACAACGATAGCAGGGCCAACAACTCCTAACTGCCGGCCTGAGCTCGAGGAAGGGAGGTAGCTATAGCCCAAATCTTGGAAGCCATGTCATCAAACACATCCCAATCCTCCTCCTTAGTCAATAATCCCCATTGCTGCAGGAATATGCAAGTTTTAAACAAGCAATCAGCAGGCTTAGCAGGAAAAACATGTTCAATGGTAAACTTGTTCCTAGTCGTCCAAAGGGTCCAGCACATCGCTGCAAATCCCACCCAAAACATTCTTCTCTGGGCCCCAACCAGGTTAGAGGCCAGAAGACGAAGATCTGAGAAGGAAAACGGTCTCCAAGAGACATGAAGCAACAATCTGATACAACACCAAAAGAGTTTAGCCAAGACACAATTGAAGAAGATATGAGTCGTGTCCTCTCGCTGACCACACAAAGCACATCGATAAGAGCCTGGACCATTACGCTTGCGGATCTGGTCAGCAGCCGGCAAGCGCCCACAGGAGGCCTGCCATAAGTAGACCTTAATTTTCGGAGGGATGCGGGCCCTCCAGATCCACTTGAATTTGGAAATGGTGGAGCCAGAAATCAGCTTGCCATATAACGACTTAACAGAGAACCGCCCAGTATAAGGCATGTTTACAGGATCTACAGACAACCATGCCCAGACAAGTACCACAGGATGCTAAACAACTACTTAAACAGGTGGGGAAGGAAAAGAACATGGTGCCTAGAGTGCAAACTTTTGCATGGAGATTATTAAGGAAGGCACTCCCAACAGGTATGAGAGTAGGTAAATATTCCAGTCATATCAACAAATATTGCACTAGATGTGATCAGGAAGAAGACGACATGCATCTATTTTTTACATGTCCTTTTGCTAAAGCTGCTTGGATTTCCCAACCTTGGTTTATCAAATCTGAACTTCTTTCTAACAATAGTAATAATATATCAGCTATTCTCAATGCTTTCATCAACTCAGGACACCCTCAAGCTTCTCTATCAAATATCATGACCTTTTTATGGTGCATGTGGAAGGCGAGGAATGATGTTCTTTTTCGCAGGAAAGAAACTAAACCTACACAGGAGGTCCACCAAACTATGCAAGCCATAATAAAAAGTCAAGAATTAACTTCTCAAATGAATCTGGAAGGAAAAGAAATGAGACATGCGATGCCCAACATCAAGAGGTCTTCAAAAATTCAACAGCGGGTCAATGGGAAAATAAGGCCAATAGGAAATGCAAAGTACATAACTTTCACGGATGCGGCTTGGAGAGAAGATATGCAAGATATCACAGGGATTGGAATTTCTATCCAAGCAGGGGAAGATCAGCAACAGATTGATATTAGTGTTCTTTCAACAGAATATCAAATTTGTTCTCCTCTGCAAGCTGAAGCACTAGCTTTAAAGGTTGGTGCACAGGTAGTTACAGAGCTAACAAAAGGAGACATTATATTCAGCACGGATAATCAAACTTTAGCCAAAGTTGCAGAATCTAGAGATCTTCAAAACGATCTTGGGAAATGGGAAATCAGGGTTCACCTAGCAGATTTTTTGCCACCACTAGTCGCACTCAGGCTAAGGTGAATTTTATTACTAGGGACCTCAACAGTAGGGCACACAACAATGCTGCTACAGCCTATTCTTCAAATCTCGATGTTAATGTTGGGAAACGTAGCATGCAATTGCAAAAACTTTCCTACAATCACACAAGATCTATCTAGGAGATGCATAGCAACGGGAGGGGGAGAGTGTGTCCACGTACCCTCGCAGACCGAAAGCGGAAGCGTTTACTTAACGCGGTTGATGTAGTTGAACGTCTTCTCGATTCAACTGATCAAGTATCGAAGTACGACACCTCCGAGTTCTGCACACATTCAGCTCGATGACGTCCCTCGAACTCTTGATCCAGCAAAGTGTCGAGGGAGAGTTTCGTCGACATGATGGCGTGGTGACGATGATAGTGAAGTGATCCACGCGGGGCTTCGCCTCAGCACTACGACAATATGACCGGAGGAGCAAACTGTGGAGGAGGGCGCCGCACACGGTTTGCAACAATTGATGTGTGTTAGAGGCGCCCCCACCCCCGTATATAGAGGAGGGAGAGGGGAGGAGGCCGGCCTAGGCGTGCCCCAAGTGGGAGGAGTCCCACTTGGGCTCCTAGTCCAATTCGCCCCCCTTCCTTTTACCAGAAGGGGAAAGGGGAAAGGAGAGAGAGGAGGAGAAGGAAAGGGGGGCGTCGCCCCCTCCCCTTGTCCAATTCGGACTCCTCCCTTGGGGGAGGGGGCGCCACCCCTTTTGGGCTGGTTTGCCACCCTCCTATGGCCCATATGGCCCATATCTTCCCCCCGGGGGGGGGGGGTCCGGTAACCCCCCGGTACTCCAATATGTACCCGATACATTTCGAAACACTTTTGGTGTCCGAATACTATCGTCCAATATATCAATATTTACCTCTTGACCATTTCGAGACTCCTCGTCATGTCCGCGATCTCATCCGGTACTATGAACAATCTTCGGTCCCCAAAACACATAACTCATAATACAAATTATCATCGAACGTTAAGTGTGCGGACCCTACGGGTTCGAGAACTATGTAGACATGACCGAGACACCTCTCTGGTCAATAACCAATAGAGGAACCTGGATGCACATATTGGTTCCTACATATTCTACGAAGGTCCTTATCGGTCAAACCGTAATGACAACATACGTTATTCCCTTTGTCATTAGTATGTTACTTGCCCGAGATTCGATCATCGGTATCTCCATACCTAGTTCAATCTCGTTACCGGCAAGTCTCTTTACTCGTTTTGTAATGCATCATCCAGCAACTAACTTATTAGTCACATTGCTTGCAAGGCTTATTATGATGTGCATTACCAAGAGGGCCTAGAGATACCTCTCTGATACTCGGAGTGACAAATCCTAATCTTGATCTATGCCAACCCAACAAACACCTTCAGAGACCTGTAGAGCATCTTTATAATCACCCAGTTACGTTGTGACATTTGATAGCACACAAGGTATTCCTCCGGTATCCGGGAGTTGCATAATCTCATAGTCAAAGGAATATGTATAAGTCTTGAAGAAAGCAATAGCAATAAAACTTAACGGTCATTATGCTAAGCTAATGGATGGGTCTTGTCCATCACATCATTCTCCTAATGATGTGATCTCGTTCATCAAATGACAACACATGTCTATGGTTAGGAAACTTAACCATCTTTGATTAACGAGCTAGTCTAGTAGAGGCTTACTAGGGACACGGTGTTTTGTCTATGTATCCACACATGTATCAAGTTTCCGGTTAATGCAATTCTAGCACGAATAATAAACATTTATCATGATATAAGGAAATATAAAATAACAACTTTATTATTGCCTCTAGGGCATATTTCCTTCAGTATCCCACTTGCACTAGAGTCAATAATCTAGTCCACATTGTCATGTGATTTAACACCAATAGTTCACATCTTTACGTGATTAATATCCATAGTTCACATCGCCATGTGACTAATACCCAAAGGGTTTACTAGAGTCAATAATCTAGTTCACATCGCTATGTGATTAACACCCAAAGAGTACTAAGGTGTGATCATGTTTTGCTTGTGAGAGAAGTATAGTCAACGAGTCTGCCACATTCAGAGCCGTATGTATTTTGCAAATTGTCTATGTCTACAATGCTTTGCATGGAGCTACTCTAGCTAATTGCTCCCACTTTCAATATGTATCCAGATTGAGACTCAAAGTCATCCGGATCGGTGTAAAAGCTTGCATCGAAGTAACTCTTTTACGACAAACTCTTTATCACTCCGCTGTCCAGTGATCCACTCCTGGATTACTTTGGTACCTCCCTGCTAGAATTATAGCAAGGCACACATCAGGTCTGATACACAACATTGCATACATGATAGAACCTATGGCTGAGGCATAGGGAATAACTTTCATTTTCTCTCTATCTTCTGCAGTGGTTAGGCATTGAGTCTGACTCAACTTCACACCTTGTAACACAGGCAAGAACCCTTTCTTTGACTAATCCATTTTGAACTTCTTCAAAACTTTATCAAGGTATGTGCTTTGTGAAAGTCCAATTAAGTGTCTTGATCTATCTCTATAGATCTTGATGCCCAATATATAAGCAGCTTCACCGAGGTCTTTCATTGAAAAACTCTTATTCAAGTATCCTTTTATGCTATCCAAAAATTCTATATCATTTCCAATCAACAATATGTCATCCACATATAATATTAGAAATGCTAGAGAGCTCCCACTCACTTTCTTGTAAATACAGACTTCTCCAAAAGTCTGTATAAAACCATATGCTTTTATCACCTCATCAAAGCATATATTCCAACTCCAAGATGCTTGCACCAATCCATAAATGGATCGCTGGAGTTTGCACACTTTGTTAGCACCTTTAGGACCAGCAAAACCTTTTGGTTGCATCATATACAACTCTTCTTTAAGAAATCCATTAAGGAATGCGGTTTTTAATATCCATCTGCCAGATTTCATAAAATGTGGCAATTGCTAACATGATTCGGACAGACTTAAGCATCGCTACGGGTGAGAAAATCTCACCATAGTCAACACCTTGAACTTGTCGAAAACCTTTTGCGACAAGTCGAGCTTTGTAGACAATAACATTACCATCAGCGTCAGTCTTCTTCTTGAAGATCCATTTATTCTCTATGGCTTGCCGATCATCGGCCAAGTCAACCAAAGTCCACAGTTTGTTCTCATACATGGATCCCATCTCAGATTTAATGGCCTCAAGCCATTTCACAGAATCTGGGCTCGCCATCACTTCCTCATAGTTCGTAGGTTCGTCATGGTCTAGTAACATGACTTCCAGAACAGGATTTCCGTACCACTCTGGTCCAGAACGTACTCTGGTTGACATACGAGGTTCGGTAGCAACTTGATCTGAAGTTTCATGATCATCATCATTAGCTTCCTCACTAATTGGTGTAGTCATCACGGGAACGGTTTTCTGTGATGAGCTACTTTCCATTTCGAGAGAAGGTACAATTACCTCATCAAGTTCTACTTTCCTCCCACTCACTTCTTTCGAGAGAAACTCCTTCTCTAGAAAGGATCCATTCTTAGAAACAAAGGTCTTGCCTTCGGATCTGTGGTAGAAGGTGTACCCAATAGTTTATTTTGGGTATCCTATGAAGACACACTTCTCCGATTTGGGTTCGAGCTTATCAGGCTGAAACTTTTTCACATAAGCATTGCAACCCCAAACTTTAAGAAAACGACAGGTTAGGTTTCTTGCCAAACCACAGTTCATATGGTATTCGGAAGACAACGACCTCAGAGTATTGACAGTCTTTGAGACTTTTGCTTCAAACAATCGACGCAAGAGGGCTGAGGGAGTCCTGGATTAGGGGGTGTTCGGGTAGCCGGACTATACCTTCAGCCGGACTCCAGGACTATGAAGATACAAGATTGAAGACTTCATCCTGTGTCCGGATGGGACTTTCCTTGGCGTGGAAGGCAAGCTTGGCGATGCGGATATTCAAGATCTCCTACCATTGTAACCGACTTTGTGTAACCCTAACCCTCTCCGGTGTCTATATAAACTGGAGGGTTTTAGTCCGTAGGACAACTTCATCATACAACAATCATACCATAGGCTAGCTTTTAGGGTTTAGCCTCCTTGATCTCGTGGTAGATCTACTCTTGTACTACCCATATCATCAATATTAATCAAGCAGGATGTAGGGTTTTACCTCCATCAAGAGGGCCCGAACCTGGGTAAAACATCGTGTTCCTTACCTCCTGTTACCATCCGGTCTAGACGCACAGTTCGGGACCCCCTACCCGAGATCCGCCGGTTTTGACACCGACATTGGTGCTTTCATTGAGAGTTCCTCTGTGTCATCGCTTTTAGGCCCGATGGCTCCTTCGATCATCAACAACGATGCAGTCCAGGGTGAGACTTTTCTCCCCGGACAGATCTTCATCTTCGGCGGCTTCGCACTGCGGGCCAATTCTCTTGGCCACCTTGAGCAGATCGAAAGCTACGCCCCTGACCATCAGGTCAGGTTTGGAAGCCTAAACTACACGGCTGACATCCGCGGGGACTTGATCTTCGACGGATTCGAGCCACAACCAAGCGCGCCGCACTGTCTCGATGGGCATGATATAGCTCTGCCGCCAAACAGCGCCTTGGAGGCCGCACAGGCATCGGTTCCGACCATTGATTCAGAGCCTACTGCACCGACCGAGGATCAGCGGTTGGATGCTACCTCAGGGGCTGCGATCTCAGAGGCGATCGAGCCGAACTCCAGCCCCGCACTCCGCATGGCCCATGACTCCGAGGAGCCGAATTCCTTTCCGAACTCCGAGCCCCCCGCGCCCCTGCCGATCGAATCCAATTGGGTGCCGATAATGGAGTTCACCGCCGCAGACATCTTTCAGCACTCGCCCTTCGGCGACATCCTGAATTCTCTAAAATCTCTCTCTTTATCAGGAGAGCCCTGGCCGGACTACGGTCAGCAAGGTTGGGATACGGACGATGAAGAAATTCAAAACCCGCCCACCACCCACTTCGTAGCCACTATCGACGACTTAACCGACATGCTTGACTTCGACTCTGAAGACATCGACGGCATGGACGACGATGCAGGAGACGAACAAGAACCAGCACCTGTAGGGCACTAGAAGGCCACCTCGTCATATGACATATATATGGTGGACACTCCAAAGGATGGAGATGGCGATGGAATAGCGGGGGACGATACCTCTAAGAAACAGCCCAAGCGCCGGCGTCAGCGGCGCCGCTCTAAATCCCGCCAAAGCAAAAACGGTGATTCCGGCACGGGAGATAATACTACTCCGGATAGCGCCGAAGAACACCCCCTCTAGCAAGATTCAGCACAGGAGGACAGAGAAGCCAGCCCTCACGAGAGGGCGGCGGACCAAGAGGTTGAGGACGATAATTATACGCCTCCCTCCGAAGACGAGGCAAGCCTCGACGACGACGAGTTCGTCATGCCAGAGGATCTCGCCGAACAAGAGCGTTTAAAACACAAGCTTATGGCCACGACAAGCAGCCTCAAGAAAAAGCAGCAACAGCTTAGAGCTGATCAGGATTTGCTAGCTGACAGATGGACTGAAGTCCTTGCGGCCGAAGAGTACGAACTCGAACGCCCCTCCAAGAGTTACCCAAAGCGCAGGCTGCTACCCCGACTAGAGGAGGAAGCACCTACATCACCAGCGCATGACATGGCCGACCGGCCATCTCGTGGCCGCGACAGAGAGGCCTCTTGGCCCTCCACTCAAGCCATGCCCCGACGCCGCGCCAAGCATACTAAGGCACGGGAAAATGCGCCCGACCTGCGCGACATACTGGAGGACAAGGCAAGGCAAACAAGATCAATCTACGGATCACGCAGGCGCCCCACGGCACGTGACGGTGATCGTCACTCCGGATGCAATAAATCCGGCCGGGCCGAACTCAACAGACAAAGCTCCTTCAAGCTGCATCGTGATATAGCCCAATACTGAGGCGCCGCACACCCACTATGCTTCACAGATGAAGTAATGGATCATAAAATCCCTGAGGGCTTCAAACCCGTAAACATCGAATCGTACGATGGCACAACAGATCCTGCGGTATGGATCGAGGATTATCTCCTTCATATCCACATGGCCCGCGGTGATGATCTACACGCCATCAAATACCTCCCACTCAAACTTAAGGGACCGGCCCGACATTGGCTTAATAGCTTGCCAGCAGACTCAATCGGTTCTTGGGAGGACCTGGAAGCCGCATTCCTTGACAACTTCCAGGGCACTTATGTGCGACCACCGGACGCCGATGACCTAAGCCACATAATTCAGCAGCTAGAGGAATCGGCCAGGCAATTCTGGACACGGTTCCTAACAAAGAAAAACCAGATAGTCGACTGTCCGGACGCAGAGGCCTTAGCGGCCTTCAAGCATAATATCCGCGATGAGTGGCTTGCCCGGCACCTGGGACAGGAAAAGCCGAAATCTATGGCAGCCCTAACGACACTCATGACCCGCTTTTGTGCGGGAGAAGACAACTGGCTAGCTCGCAGCAACAAGTTAACCAAGAACCCTGGTAATTTGAATACCAAGGACAAAAGTGACAGGTCGCGTTGGAACAAACAAAAGCGCCGCGTTAACAGCGACAGCAACGAGGATACGACAGTTAATGCCGGATTCCGAGGCTACAAGTCCGGTCAACGGAAAAAGCCATTCAAAAGAAATACTCAGGGCCCGTCCAGTTTGGACCGAATACTCGACCGCTTGTGCCAGATACATGGCACCCCCGAAAAGCCAGCCAATCACACCAACAGGGACTGTTGGGTGTTCAAGCAGGCAGGCAAGTTAAGAGCCGAAAACAAAGACAAGGGGCTGCATAGCAACGACGAGGAGGAGCCCAGGCCGCCGAACAACAGTGGACAGAAGGGATTTCCCCCGCAAGTGCAGACGGTGAACATGATATACGCAACCCACATCCCCAAGAGGGAGCGGAAGCGTGCGTTACAGGACGTATATGCGATAGAGCCAGTCGCCCCAAAGTTCAACCCATGGTCCTCCTGCCCGATCACCTTTGATCGAAGGGACCACCCCACTAGCATCCGCCACGGCGGCTTCACCGCATTGGTCCTAGACCCAATCATTGATAGATTTCATCTCACAAGAGTCCTCATGGATGGCGGCAACAACCTGAACCTGCTTTACCAGGATATAATGCGAAAAATGGACATAGATCCCTCGAGGATCAAGCCCACCAAAACGACCTTTAAAGGCGTCATACCAGGTGTAGAAGCCAACTGTACAGGCTCAGTCACACTGGAAGTGGTCTACGGATCTCCGGATAAGTTCCGAAGCGAGGAGTTAATCTTCGACATAGTCCCGTTCCGTAGTGGCTATCACGCACTGCTCGGGCGAACCGCATTCGCAAAATTCAACGCGGTACCGCACTATGCATACCTCAAGCTCAAGATGCCAGGCCCTAGAGGAGTAATCACAGTCAATGAGAACACTGAACGCTCCCTCCGAACGGAGGAGCACACGGCAGCGCTCGCAGCAGAAGTACAAAGCAGCCTCTCCAGGCAGTTCTCCAGACCGGCCTTCAAAAAGCCGGACACTGTCAAGCGTGCCCGGAGTACCCTACAACAAGACCACCTGTCACGTTCTGAGCTAGCGTAGCAATGCGGCCCCAACCCTAGCCCTCGCGATATAGTGAAACCAGTGCTTCGCGTACATAACTACGCTCTTGAAATACCATGGGCACAGGGGAAGGGGCACTATCACGGCACGCCTGAAATACGGCTTAAACCGCACCAGGGGCTGCCGGATTCCTTTTTTTTCTTTTTTTCTCTTACTCTCAGGACTCCATACTTCGGATGACCCATTCAGCAATTCAACTGCCGCACAAACGATGCAAGATCCAGGAAAGCAGACAAGCCACGCCGCATTATGGAACTCCCAGGTGGTCTCTATTACGAGCAGCATACCTGTTTTTTAATACAATTCCGTGGCCTGCCCCTGGCCAGGACATGTTAAATAGTCGAATTTCTTTTGCTTATCGCACTAGTTGTATTGTTCCACTTTCATAGCAGCCTTTCTATAAACAATGCATAGCTTTTTGTCTATTTTTTGCATTATCCTCTTTTTATATATATGTTTATCAATAACATGTTGCATCCGTACACTGTGGTACGGCAAAAATACGCCAGGGGCTTCAGTACCCATCAATATGGCGTGAGAAGTCCGTACACTTTCACAAGTGCGGCACCCCAAACTTATAGCACTATATGCATCGGCTCCGAATCATGATTTGGGTCAATAGTTGGGTTTGCCCGGCTCCTATGTTTTGGTGCCTTACATTCCGCTATATCGGCTAAGGTAGCACTAGGAGAACTACTGCGATTGTGCCCCAGTTGAGCTGGGCTGAGCACCTCAGTAGAGAAAGCTAAAACTGACTGTCATGATGAGGCGAGAGACCGGTCGCTGTTCGAGAGGTTTTTCGAGTCCTTAAGGACTTATGCCGCTTCGAGCGAGGAACCGGCTTTGTCCGGCTAAGGCGTGGATAGCGCCCCGAACTCGGTCTTCCGAATACTAGGGGCTTCGCCGAAATTTAAAATTATAGAGTTCTATGGCTAAGTGAGAGTGTTCAACCATTATAGTCCGATTGCCTTGTTCGTTGTGCTGAGCGCCTCCCTCGACGGACCCAATCATGGGAAAAAGAGCGCTCAAGTTTATCCCGAACACCCCAGCACTAGTGGCATGGGGGCAGAAGCCGACGACTGGTCATCTCTCAATTTTTTGATAAACGGCCGCACAGAAAGTAATATTTTAAATTCAAGCATTGCTTAGCGCATATGAACAAGTTTTCAGCGCACACGATAACACGAGCGAGTTCATTCAAAAATTACATCCTTGGTGCATTCATCCGCCATAAGGCGGGCACCGGCCAAAACATCCTTGTAATAGTTCTCGGGCTTGCGATGCTCCTTCCCCGGCGGCGGCCCGTCCCTCACAAGCTTCTCACCGTCCAGCTTACCCCAGTGCACCTTTGCACGGGCAAGGGCCCTACGGGCACCTTCGATGCAGACGGAGCGCTTGATGACCTCGAGCCTTGGACAAGCCTTCACCAGTCGCCACACCAGTCCGAAGTAGCTCCCAGGCAGGGCCTCTCTAGGCCACAGCCGAACTATGAAGCCCTTCAGGGCCTGTTCGGCCGCCTTGTGGAGCTCGACCAGCTGCTTCAGCTGGTCGCTCAAGGGCACAGGGTGTCCGGCCTCAGCGTACTGAGACCAGAACACCTTCTCCATCGAGATGCCTTCCTCGGCTCGGTAGAATGCGTCGGCATCGGATACGCTACGGGGAAGATCTGCGAATGCCCCTGGAGAGCTCCGGATTCGGGTAAGTAACAAGTAGTTTACTTTTATATGTCTGCTTTGCATAGAGAATGCCTTACCCGCCACTATCTTTTTCATCGCATCCAATTCCTGAAGGGCCTTCTGGGCTTCGGCCTTGGCAGATTTGGCAGTTTTAAGGGCCGCAGCAAGCTCGGACGCTCGCGTCTTCGAGTCGAGCTCCAAACTCTCATGTTTTTTCATGAGAGCCCGAAGCTCTTGCTGCACCTCGCCGACCTGCGCCTCAAATTTCTCCCGCTCGGTGCGCTCCATGGCCGCTCTCTTCTTGGCCTCGGACAACGCCTTCTTAAGGGTCGCCACCTCAGTTGTGGCCCCTACAATAAGCAGTATACTCCTGTCATTTTTTGCAATTGCGTCTTCTTATAGGCATTTTTTCTATAAGGTATCTCTTACCTTCTTTCTCCTCGAGCTGCCGTTTGGCAAGGCCGAGCTCTTGCTCGGTCCGCTTGAGGCCCTGCTTCAGGGCATCCACCTCCGCAGTCAGTGCGGCGGTGGCCAGCAGCGAAGCCTGCATACGTATATTGACTCCTTTTTAGTTAGACTCCTGCGATATTTAATAGATCCTCTATTCGGCTTTTCTTTCCGAATGCCAAACAGAGCATCAGGGGCTACTATCTATGCGGTAATATTTTTACATATTTCTACTTACCTCGAAGCTTGTTAGAAGGCTAGTACAAGCTTCAGTAAGTCCGCTTTGGGCCGACCGAACCTTCTGGACCACCGTACTCATGATGGCACGGTGCTCCTCATCGATGGAGGCGCCCTTAAGCACCTCCAGCAGATTGTCCGGCGCCTCCGGTTGGACGGAGGACGCCGGCTCAATAGGCTTGCTCCTCTTGGCAGGAGTTCGCCTGCCGCGGTCCGGAACCGTTGATGATTCCGGCGCGGTGTCTGGCTTAAAGCCGGACTTGGAGCCCTGGGGGGTCTTGTCCCCTTTACTCCTGGAGTCCGGGAGGTCGCCTCGCGGCTCCTCCTGGACCACCTCCTCTTGCCCCGGAGCTTGTCGCGACGCCACTTCAGCGTCATCCGCAGCACTAGGGGAGGCAGCGGGCGGAACTGAACTCACGTCCGATGAATCCAGGGAGCCGCTCGACGACTCGTCGAGCCCGTCCTTGGGCGGGCTGCATGATTATATTCGACATTAGGGAAAGCTGCGCAACAAAAGGAATATCATGAGTTACTCTGGTATCCGAACACTTACGATTTTGCCAGACGCTTGGCCCTGTCCGACCACTCCTCTTCGTCCTTGTCGGCGTCGGGGGCGTAGTCCGGCGAAGGGGTTTTCCTCTTCTTGGACCCTTCGGCCTCCCCTACTAGGGCGGCCTTCCTCTTCTTTCCTCCCCCCGCTAGAGGGGGAGAGGTCTCTTCTTCCTCCTCCTCGTCTTCACGGGAGGAGTGCGTCTCGGACTCATCGGACGACGAGTCCGACACCACCATATGCCGGGAACTCTTTCGAGTCCCCGTGGCCTTCTTCTTCTTGGCCTTCTTCTCCGGCACCACATAAGGTGCCGGGACCAGCAGCTTCACTAGGAGAGCAGGGGCTGGGTCTTCGGGCAAGGGAGCCGGACAGTTAATCAGTCCGGACTTCGCCTGCCAATCCTGTCAAAGGTGAGGGAGTTTAGATCCTACATAGAGTCAAACTATGAAGAAAACTTAACATCCTGTAAAAGATGAAAATATTTTACCTCGCCAACAGGACGCTGCGAGCTGAATTCGTGGTCTTCGGAGGCGGATATGGGAGCCTCGGCGCCTTTGGTTAGCCCCTTCCAGACATCTTCGTACGTCGTGTCGAAGAGCCTGCTCAGAGTTCGGTGCTGCGCCGGGTTGAACTCCCACAAATTGAAGTCCCGTTCTTGACACGAAAGGATCCGGCGGACGAGCATGACCTGGACTACGTTGACAAGCTTGAGCTGCTTGTTCACCAGGGACTGGATGCATTTTTGCAGTCCGATCACCTCTTCTTCGTCGCCCCACGACAAGCCCGTCTCCTTCCAGGACGTGAGCCGCGTAGGGGGTCCGGATCGGAATTCAGGGGCTGCGATCCACTTCGGATCGCGTGGCTCGGTGATGTAAAACCACCCTGACTGCCACCCCTTCAAGGTCTCCACAAAGGAGCCCTCGAGCCATAGGACGTTGGCTATTTTGCCCGCCATGGCACCTCCGCACTCTGCCTGGTTGCCGCGCACCACCTTTGGCTTGACGTTGAAAGTCTTGAGCCAGAGGCCGAAATGGGGGCGGATGCAGAGGAAAGCATCGCAGACGACGATAAACGCCAAGATATTGAGGATGAAGTTCAGGGCCAGAGCGTGGAAATCTAGGCCATAGTAGAACATGAGCCCGCGGACAAATGGGTGGAGAGGAAAACCCAATCCGCGGAGGAAGTGGGGAAGAAATACTACCCTCTCATGGGGCCTTGGGGTGGGGAGAAGCTGCCCCTCCTCAAGAAGCCGGTGCGCGATGTCTTTGGACAGGTATCCGGCCTGCCTTAGCCTTTTGACATGGCCCTCCGTGACGGAGGAGACCATCCACTTGCCTCCCACTCCGGACATTGTTGGAGAAGGTTGAGGTAGGAAGTCCGGGCTTGGGCGCTGGGGCTCGGGTGCGCAGAAGATGGATAGGCAAAGGAGGAAGAAGGCGTAGGTAAAAAGGTGGATCTTTATCCCCTTATATGAGCGGATGCGACTATGCATCCCCACCAGCCTAGTAAAACTCGCTTGCCTCCCAAGCGCCGTGATAAATGGCTCGGTTGGGTTACCCACGTCCGTATTGATGAGAATCCCATAAATAGGGGACACGATCTCTGCTTTGACAAGACGTGCCAAGGAAACCGCCTCGCAAAACACGCTGAGGTGGAAAAGTGAAAACGATTCGAATAAAGGCTTGGCCGTAGTGTGATGTCGCGCGGCGGAATACGTCAGCAGATTAGATTTGTGTTAATATTATTCTCTCTGTGGCAATACGTGGAAACTTATTTTGCAGAGCCGGACACTACTCTTGGTGTTTACAAACTTTTATGAAGAATTTGGAGGAGGAACCCGCCTTGCAATGCCGAAGACAATCTACACGCCGGACTCGTCGTCATTGAAGCCTGGTTCAGGGGCTACCGAGGGAGTCCTGGATTAGGGGGTGTTCGGGTAGCCGGACTATACCTTCAGCCGGACTCCAGGACTATGAAGATACAAGATTGAAGACTTCGTCCCGTGTCCGGATGGGATTTCCTTAGCGTGGAAGGCAAGCTTGGCGATGCGGATATTCAAGATCTCCTACCATTGTAACCGACTTTGTGTAACCCTAACCCTCTCTGGTGTCTATATAAACCGGAGGGTTTTAGTCCGTAGGACAACTTCATCATAAAACAATCATACCATAGGCTAGCTTTTAGGGTTTAGCCTCCTTGATCTCGTGGTAGATCTACTCTTGTACTACCCATATCATCAATATTAATCAAGCAGGACGTAGGGTTTTACCTCCATCAAGAGGGCCCGAACCTGGGTAAAACATCGTGTTCCTTACCTCCTGTTACCATCCGGCCTAGACGCACAGTTCGGGACCCCCTACCCGAGATGCGCCGGTTTTGACACCGACAAGGGCACTCTATGACCTCGCCGAAGTCTGCCAAGTCGCAACAATAAATCCCTGGAACCACACGGCCATAACTTTTAATGCCGAGGACAAACCAAAAGTCCGGTCAGTCCGGGCACCAGTCGCCTTGGTTCTCAATCCAATTGTGGATGGCTTTCGGCTCACTAAAGTGCTCGTGGACGGCGGCAGCGGGTTGAACCTCATCTACGAGGACATGCTCAATAAAATGCAAATGGATAGGAGCCACATCGAGCAAGGTAATACGACCTTTCGAGGAATCATTCCCAGTCGGGAAGCAAGATGCGCAGGAAAAATTAAACTCGACGTGGTATTCGGCGCACCGGAGAACTATCAGTCTGAAGAGATAACCTTCCAAGTGGCCCCTTTCAACAGTGGATATCACGCCCTATTAGGGCGAGACGCATTCATGCACTTTCAAGCCATACCTCACTACAGGTAAATGAAGTTCAAGATGCCCGGGCCAAACGGTATTACCACTCTTGCCAGTGATCCGGACATAGCGCTCCGCACCGAAAACAAAACCGCATCCCTGGCGCTCGAAGCACTATCTGAGGCCCTTGCAGCTGAAGAATTAACCGCACTACGCTCCACAGTGGATAGGGATGACGTAATCCTCGATAAGCGGCCCAAAACCACCTCCTTCAAACCAGCGGACGAAATAGTTAAATTTCAAGTTCACCCGACGGACCCCAAGAAGACAACTTCCATCGGAGCACAGCTGGACCCGACGGTCGACGCCGTATTACGCGCGTTCCTGCGCGAGAACTGGGACATATTCGCCTGGCACCCTTCTGATATGCCAGGAATCCCACGCAGATTGGCCAAACACAGTCTCAGTATATTAAAGGGATACAAGCCAGTCAAGCAAACACTGCGGCGCTTTTCCGAACCCAAACGACAAGCTATGGGGGAGGAGCTAGTCAAGTTAATTGAGGCCGGGTTCATCAGAGAAATAAAACACCCAGACCGGCTAGCAAACCTGGTGATGGTACCAAAGAAGGATAAATCCTGGCGCCTGTGCGTCGATTTCAAAGACCTCAACAAGGCCTGCCCCAAGGATCCCTTCCCCCTCCCCGTCATCGATCAGATCATTGATGCTACTGCAGGACACGACTCACTGTGTTTCCTCGACACGTACTCCGGATACCATCAAATCAAAATGAAGGAGTCTGATCAAGCCGCAATGGCATTCATTACCCCATACGGGCCTTTCTGCTTTAACACTATGCCCTTCGTGCTAAAAAACACTGGCGCCACCTACCAACGCATGATTCAAACATGCCTGGAGAAACAAATCGGCAAGATGGTCGAAGCATATGTGGATGACATCGTCATCAAAACTAATCACGTCGAGTCACTACTAGACGACCCGCGTCTCACATTCGACAACCTCCGTACATATGACATCAAGCTCAATCCGGAAAAGTGTGTCTTCGATGTCCCTGCCGGAAAACTACTGGGCTTCATCATTTCCAAATTCTAATAGAGGAATTGGGGCAAAACCACCCAAAATCCGAGCTTTGTCACAATTGGCTACACCAACAGACCTCAAACAAGTTCAGAAACTAGCCGGATGTGTGGCGGCTTTAAGCCGCTTTATCTCCAGATTAGGAGAAAAGGCATTGCCACTATATCGCCTGCTCCGACGCACCGACCACTTCGAGTGGACGGATGCAGCAATGGCCGGACTAGAAGAAATAAAAGCTCATTTAGTGAGAAATCCAATCCTGGTCGCGCCGAACATCGGTGGACCCATGTTATTATACATCTCTACAACACACCAGGTGGTGAGTGTGGTGCTCCTCATCGAACAAGATGAGGACGTACATAAATTCCCACTTCAAAAACCAGTATATTATGTATCCACTGTCCTCACACCATGCAAATCCCGGTACCCTCATTACCAAAAGATAGCATATGCAGTCTTCATGGCATCGCAGAAGCTACGACACTACTTCCAAGAGTGCTCGATCACGGTGGCTTCCGAAGTACCACTCAATGACATAATAAACAACCGCGATGCTACATGCCGGATTTCCAAGTGGGCCATCGAGCTCTTGCCATTTTATTTAACATACACACCACGCTGAGCCATTAAATCCCAAGTAATTGCTGACTTCGTCGCTGAATGGACAGAGGTTGAACTCCCTAAAGAGTACGGTACATATTCCAATTGGGTCATGCACTTTGATGGCTCTAAAATGCTGGCCGGTTTAGGAGCGGGTGTTGTCTTAACGTCCCCCACAGGAGACACAGTCTAGTACGTACTCCAAATATTATACACAGACTCCAATAATGCAGCCGAATACGAGGCCTTATTGCACGGTCTTCGGATGGTTGTCTCCATGGGCATACAACGCCTGGAGGTGTGCGGGGATTCAAACCTCACAATATCCCAAATAAACAGAGACTTCGACACCAAAGATCCAAAGATGGCGGCCTATCGTAACGCTGTACTCAAAATGTTAGCTCGGTTCAAGGGACTCGAGTTTCATCATGTGGCTTGAGAAAGTAATCAAGCAGCGGATGTCCTTGCTCGCATGGGCGCCATGTATGACCCCGTCCCAACTAACATCTTTTTGGAAAGGCTCTTCAAGCCACCCGTGGTGTGGCAGGATGAGAGCGGCAACACTAGTCTGGATCCGATTATACCCCCAGATTCTGAACACAATACCGATATCATCGGGGGCTCAGCCACCGAAATAACACCATCGGCCCATCTAATAATGGCAGTAATTGCCCCATGGACCGAACTCTTCTTGGCCTACCTTAATAGGCAAGAGCTCCCTGAGGATCATAATGAGGCTTGATGCATCGTTCAACGTTCGAAAGCCTACAAGGTCCATGAAGGAGAGCTCTACAAGAAGAGCGCTACCCAAATACTTCAAAGATGTATCTCCAAAGAAGAAGGACAGCAGTTCCTGGACGAAATCCATGTTGGTCTTGGCGGTCACCACACCGCAGCTCGGGCTCTTGTAAGCAAGGCCTTTAGTACTGGTTTCTTCAGGCCAACGGCCCGAGCAGATGCACAAGACCTTTTCCAACATTGTGTGGGATGCCAGCTTTTCACCAATCAAAGCCATATGCCGCCTACTACCTTACAAACAATCCCCATTACTTGGCCTTTCGCGGTCTGGGGGCTTGATATGGTTGGACCCCTTAAAGGGAGAAGCCATAAGGAAAAATATCTGCTGGTCATGGTAGATAAATTCACTAAGTGGATAGAGGCCAAAACCAGTTAAAACGACCAAAGCCGGACCAGTGATAGACTTTATATCGGGTGTCGTACATCGTTATGGTGTCCCACACAGCATCATCACCGATAACGGGTCCAACTTTATAGCCGACGAAGTGAAAACATGGTGTGCTAACCTGGGCATCAAGCTCGATTATGCCTCCGTCTATCACACCCAAACAAACGGTCAAGTCGAACGAGCTAATGGTCTTATCATGAGCGGCATTAAGCCTAGACTAGTACGGTCTTTAAAAGACTCAGACAAACACTGGGTCGAGGAGCTCGACTTTGTACTCTGGGGGTTACGGACCACGCCCAATCGCACTACCGGTTACACACCATTCTTCATGGTGTACGGCGCGGAGGCTATTTTGCCCTGCGACATCATTCATGACTCACCTCGAGTGCGCATGTATGAAGAGAGAGAAGCCGAGCTTGATCGGCAGGACAGTCTAGATGCCCTGGAGGAGGAGCGTGATGTTGCAAAAGCCCGTTCCGCATTCTATCAACAACAAGCTCGAAGATACCAAAGTAGAGAAGTGCGGGCCAAGACTTATAATGTTGGTGAACTCGTTCTACGCTTGCCAGAAAAGAAAAAGGACAAACTCAAGCCCAAGTGGGAAGGTCCCTTCATTATATATGAAGTTCTCACTCGAGGTGCGTACCGTCTGCATGATGCATAGGATAATCTCTTAGAGTCGAACCCGTGGAATGCCGCCAGACTCCGAAGATTCTACGCCTAGAGCTGGACTCGTTGTTTGTTTTCTTTTTCTCCTCTTTTCATGTTCTCTCTCTTTAATTTTTTTCTTTAGCTTTATAGCTCTTGTGTGGCTAGACCGCACACTTATGAGGTACACATCCTTAAATGTATAAGCCCATAATACCCGGGGGCTTCTTTCACAGAAGCTTATTATCATTTTCCAAGCATCAAGCTCACCACATATGTGTCCTTTTATCATATATACCTTTTCTTTGCCATTATATGCACCTTTATGACTTAAGTTTTTGCCAAGATGGGTTGCCTGGCTCCTATGCTTATGCCCTACGTTCCCCTTTGTACGGCTAGGGCATAAAGGGACCACGTCTGCGATTGTTACAGCCGGGTCATCCAGACTTGTACCTCAGACTGGGTGGAGCCGAAAGCTAGCGTTCTTAAGGGAATAATCGGTCGGCGGACTAAAGACGTTTTACCTTTGTTGCACCACGAACCCCCAGATATTATATATACTGTGATTTTTTGAATCACAATTTGGGCAAGCACACTAATGCATGTTCACCTAGGGAAAGGAACCCTTGACGAAACTATTCTCTCTGGAAGATGTTTCTTACAATCAATAAGTAATATAACATAGCTAGACGAATACAACTTGTCTATTCAAGCAACTATGACCCCTACGCCTGGTTTCCACACATGCCCCGGTATTTATCGCCCGTCTGGTATTCGGAAACACTCGCACCTTCGGGACCGGAGGTCGAAGCGAAAAGGTCGGCCATGACAATTGTTTTACAATTCGGCTAGGGACAAATTTGTCAATTGAAGTACATAGTCACTTGGACTCAAAAGCTTCTTCCCCTATACCATCTAATAGGCTGTCTAGCTTACAATCCTATTGTGAAAACTTGGCGGCTATCTTTACTTGGTCATATACCAAGCTCACTGGAATCTCTTGTCCATCTGACCCCCGAGGTCCGAGCGGGGCCATATGATTCGGATCAAGTACGGTGTACCGCGTTTTCACCATGGTCCAGGCCTCTCGTACGCCTTCCCGGCAAGCCGATATCTTCCATAAACTAAAGCGGCATCGAGCTCCCTTGAATATCTTCACAAGCTCCTCCATACTTCCTGGAGGGGATGCAGATGGCCATAAAGCCTTGGCAACACTCCGCATCGCTTTCCGAGCTCGCTCGTGCACTTGTGACATCTCTTGCAGCAGATCGTCTTGAGCTCCGGACATTTCCTCTTCGGGCTGGCCAGTCAGCATACCCGTAGACATAAATCTGTTAACTCATTTTTTACCACACTACACGAAGGTAAGTTCAAAAGCATACTGAATATGCAGCCCCGTAGCTTCCTGTTCTCTTTTATGGCGTCCACTAGCTGGGCTCGCACGTATTTTAGCTCTTCGCCCAGCAGGGTGTTGGAATCCTGCAGCTTGTTCTTATCATCCCTGGTCCGTGTCGACACAAGCTCGCCAGCGGCCAATTGCTTTTCGGCCTGATGTTTACCCGCCCTTGCGACCTTCAGTTCCTCTTTCAGTTGATCTAACGATCCTGCCATGGGAAATACAACAGTGTAAACATTACTAGTATATGATTAATATTTTTCTGGACGGAGGAGAACATTACCAGTCGGTGCCTCCTTGGATTTCTCCAGTTCGGCGGTAGCAACAGCTAGTTGGGTTCGACACTTTTCCAGCTCATGAGACACAATATGTTGTTCTTCTCCATGAGTGCCTGATTATACAATAATCCTTAAATCGGTTGTTTCAACTGCTTCAAGTCTCGGGGGCTACTGATGTATGATTACCAGTTCTGTACAATGCATACTTACCCGCATATCTTTCAAATACTAGTCAGTGGCTCTGGCAAGCCCATCCCGAGCAGGTCGAGTGTACGCATCAACCGAGCTGAAGGCATCGAAATGCCTCTTTAGTAAAGCTAGGGTCGCGAAGAGCGGCCCTCCGTCACCGATGATTCATGGCGCTCTCTACTTCAGAGTTCGTGCCGGATACATCATCCAAATCCTCTGAAGGAGGACAATCCGGCGTCACTCCCGTGTTAGCCCCTGCCTAGAGACAGGGTCTGGAACCTGATTGGTGGAGGCGCGACCGGCAGGATCCCCGGACATAGTCCGGCGAACACTCTTCCTGATAAAACACAGCGGACAATGTTACAGTTCGATGTGGCTGCCAAGGGGCGTATTCAAAGCCATACCTCTTTGATGAAGGCTCGGCCGGGTTATCATTTGCCTTCCTCTTCGAAGATCTGCCCGGCGCAAGCGTCGCTCTCTTATGAGACGCCTCTGGTGTAGCATGGCGCGCCGAGCGCCTCCCCTTTGGAGCACGAGACAATGCGATGGGTGAGGTATAATGAGGAAGCTCTTTCGGCGGAGATGTCTCCTGAGTACTTACATATGAGGCGGGAAGGAGGCTAGGATAATCAGCCATGATGGCTACTTCTGTGCCATCATAGCTCGCCTGGTAGAAGACTCCCTCCTTGAGCTCTACAAATATGTCCGGATCCTCTTCAAATCTGGGATCGAGGTCCCGGTTGTGGTTCTCTGCCTGTGGAGCGGGGCTATGGATCCCCGCAATAACCTTCCACCATTCCTGTAAAAAATGGACGGGTTAATGTCAATTAAACATGACTCAAGGAGAGGATTGAGTAAGGTGGTGGGATTAAAACATACCCAGTTAGGGGGATTGTACACGGAGAATCCCTCTCGGTGCTTAAGACGAGTAAATTCTTCTTTCTCCCCTTTGTACAGATCAGCCAATATTGTGGCCAGGGCGGCAGGGGTGTCCGAGCCCTTTCATCCGCAGTGTGAGGCATCATCTTCCCCGTTGTAATGCCACATAGGGAGCCCTATGAATTGGAGTGGCTGAACACGTCGCGCTATGGAAGTCGCCATTACCTCGATTATTGATAATCTGGACTGGGCGAGTGTCCTTATCTTGCCCATTAATTGTTGAACTTCTACGCTATCTTCCTCCTTGAGGCTCCGAGGGCGCCAGCAGTGGCGTTTCCTCAATGAGCGCTGGAAAATTCGGGAAGGCCCATTCAGACTGGGTCGGGGAGAGCGACATCTTCAATATAAAACCACTCCGAGGGCCACTCTTCGGACGCCTTCTTCGGCGTCCCGGATAGGTATCCGGTCCCGGCTATACGCCATATCTCGACGCCGCCCACCTCGAATATAGATCCCTTTTGGGAGCGAGGGACGAGGCAAAAAAACTTCCTCCATAACTCAAAATGGGCCTCGCAGCCCCGGAATAGCTCGCAAAGAGCAACAAAACCCACAATATGCAGCATAGAGGCCGACGTAAGATTGTGCAGTTCGAGGCCGTAGTACTCCAGGAGACCTCAGAGGAAAGGGTGGATTGGAAATCCGACGCCTCTTAATAAAAAAGAGACGAAGCACACTCGTTCCCCCCTGGTTGGATTGGGGAAATTTTCCGCCAAGGCTTCACCAGTGAAAGAGGTTAATCCTGCTCGAACGGGGACTAGATCTGCGGGGGGAAGGAATCCCTGAGTTTGGAGCTTAATCAGCTGGTCATGCGACACTGAACATCTCTCCCAATCGCCTTTTTCGGAGCCGTGTGGGCGGGAGGAGGAACTGGGAGCGCTAGCCATGTTTGAATGCTTTCTCCTAGCGAGCTCTAAGGATTTTTTCCTGGTGTGGAATGGCATCTGAGATCCAATCCCTTTAAATAGACGCCTTTTTACATGGCCGAGGTGTTATGTGCAAAAAATACTCTAACCTTTTGTATTCACTCGACACGTGGAAGCGGAAGCAACGGAGGCACAGAAGATGAAGGATATGACATTAAATGAAAATCCGAGTATAACTCTTCGGGTCAGGTGCTTTGAAGTATTCGGAGGAGCAACCCGCCTTGCAATGCCGAAGACAATCTGCACGCCGGACACATCATCATTGAAGCCTGGTTCGGGAGCTACTGAGGGAGTCCTGGATCAAGGGGTCCTCGGGCGTCCAGGCTATATGATGTGGGTCGGACTAATGGGCCGCAAAGATACAATACAAAAGACTTCCTCCCGTGACCGGATGGGACTCTCCTTTACGTGGAAGGCAAGCTTGGCATTCGGATATGAAGATTCCTTCCTCTGTAAACCAACTCTGTACAACCCTAGGTCCCTCTGGTGTCTATATAAACCGGAGGGTTTAGTCCATACAGGCAATCATAATCATACAGGCTAGACGTCCAGGGTTTAGCCATTACGATCTCGAGGTAGATCAACTCTTGTAAACCCCATATTCATCCAAGATAATCAAGCAGGAAGTAGGGTGTTACCTCCATCAAGAGGGCCCGAACCTGGGTAAACATCGTGTCCCTATCTCCTGTTACCTTTGATCCTCAGACGCACAGTTCGGGACCCCCTACACGAGATCTGCCGGTTTTGACACTGACAGTTGCCTAAACGGATTTAGATAGTGCCCTATTTAACGTGAATGCAGCTGTCGCTAATGCATAACCCTAGAATGATAGTGGTAAATCGGTAAGAGACATCATAGATCGCACCATATCTAATAAAGTACGGTTACGATGTTCGGACACACCATTACGATGTGGTGTTCCAGGTGGCATGAGTTGTAAAACTATTCCACATTGTTTTAAATGAAGGACAAACTCGTAACTCAATTATTCGCCTCTGCGATCAGATCGTAGAAACTTTATTTTCTTGTTACGATGATTCTCCACTTCACTATGAAATTCTTTGAACTTTTCAAACAATTCAGACTTGTGTTTCACTAAGTAGATATACCTATATCTGCTCAAATCATCTGTGAAGGTTAGAAAATAACAATACCCGTCGTGAGCTTCAACACTCATCAGACCGCATACATCGGTATGTATTATTTCCAATAAGTCATTAGCTAGCTCCATTGTTCCGGAGAACGGATTTTTAGTCATCTTGCCCATGAGGCATGGTTCGCAAGTATCAAATGATACATAATCAAGTGATTCCAAAAGCCCATCCACATGGAGTTTCTTCATGCGCTTTACACCAATATGAACTAAATGGCAGTGCCACAAATATGTTGCACTATCATTATCAAGTTTGCATCTTTTGGCATCAATATTATGCATATGTGTATCACCACGATCGAGATTTGACAAACCATTTATATTGAGAGTATGACCATAGAAGGTTTTATTCATGTAAACAGAACAATAATTATTCTTTGACTTAAATGAATAATAGTGTTGTAATAAACATGATCCAATCAAATTCATGCTCAACGCAAACACCAAATAACATTTATTTTAGGTTCAACACTAATCCCGAAGGTAAAGGGAGTGTGCGATGGTGATCTTATCAACCTTGGAATCACTTCCAACACTCATCGTCACCTTGCTCTTAACTAGTATCTATTCATTTCGCAACTCCTGTTTCGAGTCAGAAATCTTAGCAACTGAAACGGTATCAAATACCCAGGGGCTACTATGAACACAAGTAAAGTACACATCAATAACATGTATATCAAATATACCTTTGTTTACTTTGCCATCCTTCTTATCCGACAAGTTTTTTGGGGCAGTTCCGCTTCCAGTGACCATTTCCTTTACAGTAGAAGCACTCAATTTCAGGTTTGGGTCTAGCTTCGGGGTTCTTCACGAGAGTGGCAACTTTCTTGCCATTCTTCTTGAAGTTCCCTTTTTATCCCTTGCCCTTTTTCTTGAAACTAGTGGTCTTGTTAACCATCAACACTTGATGATATTTCTTGATTTCTACCTTCACCAATTTCAGCACCGCGAAGAGCTTGGGAATAGTTTTCGTTATCCATTGCATATTATAGTTCATCACTAAGTTCTAGTAACTTGGTGATAGTGACTAGAGAACTCTGTTAATCACTATCTTATCTGGAAGATTAACTCCCACTTGATTCAAGCGTTTGTAGTACCCAGACATTCTGAGCACATGCTCACTAGCTGAGCTATTCTCCTCCATATTGTAGGCAAAGTACTTGTGAGAGGTCTCATACCTCTTGACACGGGCATGAGTCTGAAATACCATTTTCAACTCTTGGAACATCTCATATGCTCGATGGCGTTCAAAACATTTTTGAAGTCCCGGTTCTAAGCCGTAAAGCATGGTGCACTAAACTACCAAGTAGTCATCATACCGAGCTTGTCAAACATTCATAACGTCTGAATCTGCTCCTGCAATAGATCTGTCACCTAGCGGTGCATCAAGGACATAATTCTTCTGTGCAGCAATGAGGATAACCCTCAGATCATGGACCCAGTCTACATCATTGCTACTATCATCTTTCAACTTAGCTTTCTCTAGGAACGCATTAAAATTCAAGGGAACGGTAGCACTGGCCATTTATCTACAACATAGATATTCAAAAACTATCAGGACTAAGTTCATGATAAATTAAGTTTAATTAATCATATTACTTAAGAACTCCCACTTAGATAGACATCCCTCGAGTCATCTAAATGATCATGTGACCCATATCAACTAAACCATGTCCGATCATCACGTGAGATGGAGTAGTTTTCAATGGTGAACATCTCTATGTTGATCATATCTACTACATGATTCACGTTCGACCTTTCGGTCTCCAGTGTTCCGAGGCCATGTCTGTACATGCTAGGCTCGTCAAGTTTAACCCGAGTATTCCGCACGTGAAAAACTTGTTGGGGAACGCAATATTTCAAAAAAATTCCTATGATCATGCAAGATCTATCGAGGGATGCATAGCAACGAGAGGGGAGAGTATGTCTACGTACCCTCGTAGACCGAAAGCAGAAGCGTTAAGAAACGCGGTTGATGTAGTCGAACGTCTTTGCGATCCAACCGATCAAGTACCGAACGCACGACACCTCCGCGATTTGCACATGTTCAGCTCGGTGACGTCCCTCGTACTCTTGATCTAGTTGACGCCGAGGGAGAGTTTCGTCAGCATGACGTGTTGACGGCGATGATGAAGTTACTGGCACAGTGCTTCGCCTAAGCACTACGACGATATGACCGAGGTGTGTATCTGTGGAGGGGGGCACCGCACACGGCTAAAACAATTGTCAACTTGTGTGTCTATGGGGTGCCCCCCTCCCCCGTATATAAAGGAGGGGAGGAGGGGGGCGGCCGGCCTCATGGTGCGCCCCCAAGAGGGGATTCCTACTCCTACTAGGAGTAGGTTTCCCCCCTTTCCTGGTCCTAATAGGAGGGGGAAGGAAGGGGAAGAGGAGAAGAAGGAAAGGGGGGCCGGCCCCCCTCCCAATTCGGATTGGGCTTGGGGGCGCGCCCCCACCTCTTGGCCGCCTCCTCTCTCTTCCACTAAAGCCCATGTAGGCCCATTAAGCCCCCGGGGGGTTCCGGTAACCCCCCGGCACTCCGGTATATGCCCGAACTCATCCGAAACTATTCCGGTGTCCAAACATAACCTTCCAATATATCAATCTTCATGTCCCGACCATTTTGAGACTCCTCGTCATGTCCGTGATCACATCCGGGACTCTAAACTACCTTCGGTACATCAAAACACATAAACTCATAATACCGATCATCATCGAACGTTAAGCATGCGGACCCTATGGGTTCAAGAACTATGTAGACATGACCGAGACTCATCTCCGGTCAATAACCAATAGCGGAACCTGGATGCTCATATTGGTTCCTACATATTCTACAAAGATCTTTATCGGTCAAACCGCATAACAACATATGTTGTTCTCTTTGTCATCGGTATGTTGCCCGAGATTTGATCGTCAGTATCATCATACCCATTCAATCTCGTTCCTAGCAAGTCTCTTTACTCTTTCCATAATGTAGCATCCCGTAACTAACTCATTAGTCACATTGCTTGCAAGGCTTATAGTGATGTGCATTACTGAGAGGGCCCAGAGATACCTCTCCGACAATCGAAGTGACTAATCCTAATCTCGATCTATGGCAACTCAACAAACACCATCGGAGACACCTGTAGAGCATCTTTATAATGACCCAGTTACATTGTGACGTTTGATAGCACACTAAGTGTTCCTCCGGTATTCGGGAGTTGCATAATCTCATAGTCATAGGAACATGTATAAGTTATGGAGAAAGCAATAGCAATAAACTAAACGATCATAATGCCAAGCTAACGGATGGGTCAAGTCAATCACATCATTCCCCGCAAAAAAGTCAATCACATCATTCTCTAATGACGTGATCCCGTTCATCAAATGACAACTCGTGTCTATGGCTAGGAAACTTAACCATCTTTGATTAGCGTGCTAGTCAAGTAGAGGCATACTAGCACTACAAAAAAAGACACGTCCATGACATTTTGGGTCGAAAGAAAAAAATGTCATACTTATGACACTTCTATGTCGATAATTGTGACCAAACCCGGTATCATCATAGATGTGGTGGGGTCCTACTTCTATGACAAAAAATCATGACAGAAAATGGGCTTTTGGTCCTGGGCGGGCCGGAGATGCAGCTGCATGACATTCTTTGGGCCATCCATGATGGAAAAAACCGTGGTAGAAGCGAGGCCGAGGAAAATATCGAGGAGTTCCTGGTTATGGTGGGTGGTCGGGGGCCGAGCGATGCACATTTCTCTCGTACGTACGCGCGTGTGTGTGAGGTGTTGCGCTCTAACTGAACCCGAGCGAGGCGTTCACCTAACTGAACCCGAGCGATTGCATTGCAGGCTACGCGTTACTGAACCTGAGCGAGGCATTCGCCTAACTGAACCCGAGTGATTGCACTGCAGGCTACGCATTACTGAACGCGAGCAATCGATCGACCCCTTACTGCTAACTGAACCCGAGTGATTCCTTCGCTACTGCTGCGCCGATCGAACACTGCTGCCTCCTTCCCTTGATGAACAGTGAGCGTTGTTGGGGGGGGGGGTTGGGTGAACAGTTCTCGGTGGGGTGTTGGATGAACAGGACCTTGTGGTAGTATAGGCCGTTGCCGCTGGATGAACAGTACCCTGATCGATCGAGCCAGTGGATGAACAGGACCCCGTGGAGGGCTGGATGAACAGGACCCTGTGGAGGGCTGGATGAACAGGACCCCGTGGAGGGCTGGTTGAACAGTAGTCAGTGGAGGGCTGGATGAGCAGTAGCCCGTGGAAGGGTGGTTGAACAGGACCCTGTGGAGAGGGCTGGTTGAACAGTAGCCGGTGGAGGAGCGTGCGGTGGAGGCTGGATGAACAGGAACCCATGGGTGAACAGTCACAGGTGGAGGCTGGAGGAGGTCGACGGTGGATGAACAGTAGCCCGTGGAGGCTAGAGAAGGTCAACGGTGGAGATGAACAATATCCCGTGGAGTCCCGTTTTGCGGTATGCCACACCCCTCCCGATGAACAGGACCCCCGTTTCGACCGTAGCGCTCCAACACAAGTCTGTTTCCTCTGTTTTGCGGTACGCCACACCCCTCCCGATCAACAGGACCCCTTTTCCACCATAGGAGGTCTGTTTCCTCCGTTGTGTGGTACGCCAGACCCCTCCCAATGAACAGGATTCCGTTTCGACCGTGGCCGGTCAAACACAAGGCCGTTTCCTCCGTTCCGTGGTACGCCAGGCCTCGTTTCCATCGGCTATTCTGTCCAAGCCGGTTGGCTCCAGATGAACAGCACGCGTTCCATTGCCTCCCGATGAACATGACACATTTCATTTCCTCCCCATGAACACGGCGACGGCGCAGCTTCTCCGTTTCGACCCAGCCATGTACACAAGCCATGGCCGTATGTATGCGCGAGTAGGCGTTCGAGACCCCGCCTGTATGTACGTATGTGACCGTATTTACTTTCTTGCACCCTGGCCACTGTACATACGTGTACATGCTACGTGCGCGCCTCTACAACGACACGTGTGCGCCTCTACATCGACTAGTATGTACGTACACGTTCGCGACCAGAATGACAACGCTACGTATGCTTCGACCAGGTGGGTCCCGTCTGCCAGGCACTTCCCTACGTGCGAAGATGTAGCTGGTGGGTCCTAGTAGTAAGGGGGCGAATAATTTTTTTTTGCCCGTAATATGGACGCACTTCCTTGCATGCGAAGATATAGCTGGTGGGTCCCAGCAGTTAGGGGGAAAACATTTTTTTTTGCGAAATACGATGGCCCGGCCGGTGGGTCCCTGCTGTCAGGTGGAGGGATCATTATTTTCCGCATAATAAGTAGACACTTCCTTGCTGCGGCCGTGGACCCTGCTGTCAGCCTCTCCACGTACAACACTCTTTCGATGGAAGTCATTCCTTGACCACGTTGACCACGCCGCGCCGAGAGCACCAAGGCGGTGAATGACGGCGAGGCCTAGGAAGGGGATGACGCGGAGCCAGGGAAGACGCGGTAGTGGATGCCCACGCGGAGGGAGTACGTGTGTTGACTGCTTCGGCTGCTGTGTGAGGCTGCCGTCGCCGAAGAATAACAGGAGGTGTGGGTGAGTATAGAGGGATGTCATGGCCAGCGGTGGCAGCACAGCCAGACACGGGAGGTAGGAGCAGGTGGCACGACCGACGCTTGTTTGGCTGACTAAGTTGACAAAGCGCTCCATCCCCGTCATCTTAGTAGTCCCACAAGTCAGCCTCCCACAATGGTGGGTCCCATCCAGCAGGGGGAGTATTCATTTTTTGTGTAATAAGGAGGCACTTCCTTGCGTGCGAAGATATAGCTAGTGGGTCCGACCTGTCAGCGGAGGGAACATTTTTTTCATGAAATACAGAGGCCCTTCCGGTGGGTCCCGACTGTCAGGTGGAGGAATCATTATTTTGCATGTAATAAGGAGGCATTTCCTTGTGTGGGCCTGAGGGAGTCCTGGATTAGGGGGTGTTCGGGTAGCCGGACTATACCTTCAGCCGAACTCCTGGACTATGAAGATACAAGATTGAAGACTTCGTCCCGTGTCCGGATGGGACTTTCCTTGGCGTGGAAGGCAAGCTTGGCGATGCGGATATTCAAGATCTCCTACCATTGTAACCGACTTTATGTAACCCTAACCCTATCCAGTGTCTATATAAACCGGAGGGTTGTAGTCCGTAGGCAATCAACTCCATACACAACAATCATACCATAGGCTAGCTTCTAGGGTTTAGCCTCCTTGATCTCGTGGTAGATCTACTCTTGTACTACCCATATCATCAATATTAATCAAGCCGGAGTAGGGTATTACCTCCATCGAGAGGGCCCGAACCTGGGTAAAAAACATCGTGTCCCTTGTCTCCTGTTACCATCCGGCCTTGACGCACAGTTCGGGACCCCCTACCCGAGATCCGCCGGTTTTGACACCGAAATTGGTGCTTTCATTGAGGGTTCCTCTGTGTCGTCGCCTTTAGGCCCGATGGCTCCTTCGATCATCAACAACGATCCAGTCCAGGGTGAGACTTTTCTCCCCGAACAGATCTTCGTCTTCGGTGGCTTCGCTCTGCGGGCCAATTCGCTTGGCCACCTTAAGCAGATCGAAAGCTACGCCCCTGGCCATCAGGTCAGGTTTGGAAGCCTAAACTACACGGCTGACATCCATGGAGACTTGATCTTTGACGGATTCGAGCCACAGCTAAGCACGCCGCACTGTCTCGATGGGCATGATATAGCTCTGCCGCCGAACAGCGCCTTGGAGGCCGCACACGCATCGGTTCTGACCCCTAACTCAGAGCCTATTGCGCCAATCGAGGATGAGTGGTTGGACGTCACCTTGGGGGCTGCGATCCCAAAAGAGATCGAGCCAAACGCTAGCCCCGCACTCTGCACGACCCGTGACTCTGAGGATCCGGACTCCTCCCCGGACTCCGAACCCCCCGCGGCCCTACCAATCGAATTCGATTGGGCGCCGATAATGGAGTTCACCGCCGCAGACATCTTTCAGCATTCGCCTTTTGGCGACATCCTGAATTCTCTTAAGTCTCTCTCTTTATCAGGAGAGCCCTGGCCGGACTACGGTCAGCGAGGGTGGGATACAGACGATGAGGAAATTCAAAGCCCACCCACCACCCACTTTGTAGCCACTGTCGACGATCTAACCGACATGCTTGACTTCAGCTCCGAAGACATCGACGGCATGGACGACGATGTAGGAGACAAACAGGAACCAGCACCGATAGGGCGCTGGAAGGCCACCTCATCATATGACATATATATGGTGGATACTCCAAAAGATGGAGATGGCGATGGAACAGTGGGGGATGATGCCCCCAAGAAACAGCCAAAGCGCCGGCGTCAGCGGTCCCGCTCTAAATCCCGCCAAAGCAAAAACGGTGATTCCGGCACGGGAGATAATACTACCCCGGATAGCGCCGAAGAACACCCACCTCAGAATGATTCGGCACAGGAAGATGGAGAAGCCAGCCCTCATGAGAGAGCGGCAGACCGAGAGGTCGAGGATGATAACTATACGCCTCCCTCCGAAGACGAGGCAAGCCTCGATGACGACAAATTCGTCATACCATCAGACCCCGCCGAACAAGAGCGTTTTAAACGCAGGCTTTTAGCCACGGCAAGCATCCTCAAGAAAAAGCAGCAACAACTTAGAGCTGCCCAAGATTTGCTAGCTGACAGATGGACTGAAGTCCTTGCGGCCGAAGAGTATGAACCCGAACGCCCCTCCAAGAGTTACCCGAAGCGCAGGCCACTACCCCGATCAGAGGAGGAAGCACCTACATCACCAGCGCATGACATGGCAGACCGGCCACCTCACGGCCGCGACAGAGAGGCCTCTCGGTCCTCCACCCAAGCCATGCCCCGACGCCGCTCAACTAAGGCACGGGAAAATGCGCCCGACCTGCGAGACATACTGGAGGATAAGGCAAGACAAACAAGATTGATCTACGGATCGTGCAGGCGCCCTACGGCATGTGACAATGATCTTCACGCCGGATACAACAAATCCGGCCGGGTCGAACACAACAGACATAGCTCTTCCGAGCTGCGTCGTGATATAGCCCAGTACAGAGGCGCCGCACACCCGCTATAATTCACGAATGAAGTAATGGATCATAAAATCCCAGAGGGTTTCAAACCCGTAAACATCGAATCATACGATGGCACAACAGATCCGGCGGTATGGATCAAGGATTATCTCCTTCACATCCACATGGCACGCGGCGATGATCTACACGCCATCAAATACCTCCCGCTCAAACTTAAAGGACCGGCCCGACATTGGCTTAACAGCTTGCCAGCAGACTCAATCGGTTCTTGGGAGGAACTGGAAGCCGCATTCCTCGACAACTTCCAGGGCACTTACATGCACCCGCCGGATGCCGACGACTTAAGCCAGATAATTCAGCAGCCAGAAGAATCGGCCAGACAATTCTGGACACGGTTCCTAACAAAGAAAAACCAGATAGTCGACTGTCCGGACGCAGAGGCCCTAGCAGCCTTCAAGCATAACATCCGCGACGAGTGGCTTGCCCGGCACCTGGGACAGGAAAAGCCAAAATCCATGGCAGCCTTCACGACACTCATGACCCGCTTTTGCGCGGGAGAAGACAGCTGGCTAGCTCGCAGTAACAACTTATCAAAGACCCCTGGTAATTCGGATACCAAGGACAAAAGTGGCAGGACACGTCGGAATAAGCAAAAACGCCGCGTTAACAGCGACAACAATGAAGACACGGCAGTCAATGCCGGATTCAAAGGCTATAAATCCGGTCAGCAGAAAAAGCCATTCAAAAAGAATACTCAGGGCCCGTCCAGTTTGGACCGAATACTCGATTGCTTGTGCCAGATACATGGCACCCCCGAAAGGCGAGCCTGTTGGAAATATGCCCTAGAGGCAATAATAAAAGCATTATTATTATATTTCTTTGTTCATGATAATTGTCTTTATTCATGCTATAATTGTGTTATCCGGAAATCGTAATACATGTGTGAATAACAGACACCAACATGTCCCTAGTAAGCCTCTAGTTGACTAGCTCGTTGATCAATAGATAGTCATGGTTTCCTGGCTATGGACATTGGATGTCATTGATAACGGGATCACATCATTAGGATAATGATGTGATGGACAAGACCCAATCCTAAACATAGCACAAGATCGTATAGTTCGTTTGCTAGAGTTTTTGCAATGTCAAAGTATCTCTTCCTTCGACCATGAGATCGTATAACTCCTGGATGCCGTAGGAGTGCTTTGGGTGTATCAAACGTCACAACGTAACTGGGTGACTATAAAGGTGCACTACAGGTATCTCCGAAAGTATCTATTGTTTTATATGGATCGAGACTGGGATTTGTCACTCCGTATGACGGAGAGATATCACTGGGCCCACTCAAGTAATGCATCATCATAATGAGCTCAAAGTGACCAAGTGTTTGGTCATGGGATCATGCATTACGGTACGAGTAAAGTGACTTGCCGGTAACAAGATTGAACGAGGTATTGGGATACCGACGATCGAATCTCGGGCAAGTAACATATCGATTGACAAAGGGAATTGCATACGGGGTTGATTAAATCCTCGACATCGTGGTTCATCCGATGAGATCATCGTGGAGCGTGTGGGAGCCAACATGGGTATCCAGATCCCGCTGTTGGTTATTGACCGGAGAGCGATCTCGGTCATGTCTACATGTCTCCCGAACCCGTAGGGTCTACACACTTAAGGTTCAGTTACGCTAGGGTTGTAGGGATATGTATATGCAGTAACCCGAATGTTGTTCGGAGTCCCGGATGAGATCCCGGACGTCACGAGGAGTTCCGGAATGGTCCGGAGGTAAAGATTTATATATGGAAAGTCCTGTTTCGGGCATCGGGACAAGTTTCGGGGTTATCGGTATTGTACCGGGACCACCGGAGGGGTCCCGGGGGCCCACCGGGTGGGGCCACCCATCCCCGGGGGCCACATGGGCTGTAGGGGGTGCGCCTTGGCCTACTTGGGCCAAGGGCACCAGCCCCACATAGGCCCATGCGCCTAGGGTTCAAGGGGCAAGAGTCCTAGGAGGGTAAGGCACCTCCTAGGTGCCTTGGGGGGGAGGGAAACCCCCCCTTGGCCGCCGCACCCCCTAGGAGATTGGATCTCCTAGGGCCGGCCACCCCCCTTGGCACCCCTATATATAGTGGGGGAGAGGAGGGACTTCATACCTTGAGTCCTTGGCCTTTGGTTGCCTCCTTCTCCCTCCCCAACACCTCCTCCATCTCCTTATTGCTTAGCGAAGCTCTGCCGGAGTACTGCAGCTCCATCAACACCACGCCGTCGTGCTGCTGCTGGTGCCATCTCCCTCAACCTCTCCTCCCTCCCTTGCTGGATCAAGAAGGAGGAGACGTGGCTGTTCCGTACGTGTGTTGAACGCGGAGGTGCCGTCCGTTCGGTGCTAGGATCTCCGGTGATTCGAATCACGTCGTGTTCGACTACATCATCCCCGTTCTTTGAACGCTTCCGCTCGCGATCTACAAGGTATGTAGATGCATCTATTCACTCGTTGCTAGATGAACTCCTAGATGATCTTGGTGAAACGAGTAGGAAATTTTTTGTTTTCTGCAACGTTACCCAACAGTGGCATCATGAGCTAGGTCTATGCGTAGTTCTTCTTGCACGAGTAGAACACAATTGGTTGTGGGCGTAGATTTGTCAACTTTCTTGCCGCTACTAGTCTTATCTTGCTTCAGCGGTATTGTGGGATGAAGCGGCCCGGACCAACCTTACACGTACGCTTACGTGAGACCGGTTCCACCGACTAACATGCACAAGTTGCATAAGGTGGCTGGCGGGTGTCTGTCTCTCCCACTTTAGTTGAAGCGGATTCGATGAAAAGGGTCCTTATGAAGGGTAAATAGAAGTTGACAAATCAGGTTGTGGTTTCACGTAGGTAAGAAAACGTTCTTGCTAGAACCCTACTTCAGCCACGTAAAACTTGCAAACAACAATTAGAGGACGTCTAACTTGTTTTTGCAGCAAGTGCTTTGTGATATGATATGGCCAAAGTTGTGATGAATGATGAATGATCTATATGTCTTGTATGAGATGTTCATGCTATTGTAATAGGAATCACGACTTGCATGTCGATGAGTATGACAACCGGCAGGAGCCATAGGAGTTGTCTTTATTTTTTGTATGACCTGCGTGTCATTAAAGAACACCATGTAAACTACTTTACTTTATTACTAAACGCGTTAGTCATAGAAGTAGAAGTAGTCGTTGGCGTGACAACTTCATGAAGACACGATGATGGAGATCATGATGATGGAGATCATGGTGTTGTGCCGGTGACAAGATGATCATGGAGCCCCGAAGATGAAGATCAAAGGAGCTATATGATATTGGCCATATCATGTCACTACTTTATATAATTGCATGTGATGTTTATTATGTTTTATGCATCTTGTTTACTTAGAACGACGGTAGTAAATAAGATGATCCCTTACAAAATTTCAAGAAGTGTTCTCCCCTAACTGTGCACCGTTGCTACAGTTCGTCGTTTCGAAGCACCACGTGATGATCGGGTGTGATAGATTCTTACGTTCACATACAACGGGTGTAAGACAGTTTTACACAGCGAAAACACTTAGGGTTAACTTGACGAGCCTAGCATGTACAGACATGGCCTCGGAACACGGAGACCGAAAGGTCGAACACGAGTCGTATGGAAGATACGATCTACATGAGAATGTTCACCGATGATGACTAGTCCGTCTCACGTGATGATCGGACACGGCCTAGTCGACTCGGATCGTGTAACACTTAGATGACCAAAGGGATGTCAAATCTGAGTGGGAGTTCATTATAATTTGATTAGATGAACTTAATTATCATGAACTTAGTCTAAATTTTTACAATATGTCTTGTAGATCAAATGGCCAACGTAGTCCTCAACTTCAACGCGTTCCTAGAGAAAACCAAGCTGAAAGACGATGGCAGCAACTATACGGACTGGGTCCGAAACCTGAGGATCATCCTCATAGCTGCCAAGAAAGATTATGTCCTACAAGCACCGCTTGGTGACGCACCCGTTCTCCCTGCGGAACAAGACGTTATGAACGCTTGGCAGGCACGTTCCGATGACTACTCCCTCGTTCAGTGCGGCATGCTTTATAGCCTAGAGCCGGGGCTCCAAAAGCGTTTTGAGAGACATGCAGCATATGAGATGTTCGAAGAGCTGAAAATGGTTTTCCAAGCTCATGCCCGGGTCGAGAGATATGAAGTCTCCGACAAATTCTTCAGCTGTAAGATGGAGGAAAACAGTTCTGTCAGTGAGCACATACTCACTATGTCTGGGTTGCATAACCGCTTGACTCAGCTGGGAGTTAATCTCCCGGATGATGCGGTCATTGACAGAATCCTCCAGTCGCTTCCACCAAGCTACAAGAGCTTTGTGATGAACTTCAATATGCAGGGGATGGAAAAGACCATTCCTGAAGTATTTGCTATGCTGAAATCAGCAGAGGTAGAAGTCAGAAAGGAACATCAAGTGTTGATGATCAATAAAACCACTAAGTTCAAGAAGGGCAAGGGTAAAAAGAACTTCAAGAAGGACGGCAAGGTAGTTGCCGCGCCCAGCAAGCAAGCTGCCGGGAAGAAGCCAAAGAATGGACCCAAGCCCGAGACTGAGTGTTTTTATTGCAAGGAAAGTGGTCACTGGAAGCGGAACTGCCCCAAATACTTAGCAGACAAGAAGGCCGGCAAAACCAAAGGTATATTTGATATACATGTAATTGATGTGTACCTTACCAGTAATCGTAGTAACTCCTGGGTATTTGATACCGGTGCCGTTGCTCATATTTGTAACACGCAACAGGAGCTGCAGAATAAACGGAGACTGGCGAAGGACGAGGTGACGATGCGCGTCGGGAATGGTTCCAAGGTCGATGTGATCACCGTCGGCACGCTACCTCTACATTTACCTACGGGATTAGTTTTGAACCTCAATAATTGTTATTTTGTGCCAAGTTTGAGCATGAACATTGTATCAGGATCTCGTTTAATTCGAGATGGCTACTCATTTAAATCCGAGAATAATGGTTGTTCTATTTATATGAGAGATATGTTTTATGGTCATGCTCCGATGGTGAATGGTTTATTCTTTATGAATCTCGAGCGTAATGCTACACATATTCATAGTGTAAGTACCAAAAGATGTAAGATTGATAGTGATAGTCCCACATACTTGTGGCACTGCCGCCTCGGTCACATAGGTGTCAAACGCATGAAGAAGCTCCATGCTGATGGACTTTTAGAGTCTCTTGATTACGAATCATTTGACACGTGCGAACCATGCCTCATGGGTAAAATGACCAAGACTCCATTCTCAGGAACAATGAAGAGAGCAACCAACTTATTGGAAATCATACATACTGATGTGTGCGGTCCAATGAGTGTTGAGGCTCGCGGTGGCTATCGTTATGTTCTCACCCTCACTGATGACTTGAGTAGATATGGGTATGTCTACTTAATGAAACACAAGTCTGAGACCTTTGAAAAGTTCAAGGAATTTCAGAGTGAAGTTGAGAATCAACGTGACAGGAAAATCAAGTTTCTACGATCAGATCGTGGAGGAGAATACTTGAGTCACGAGTTTGGTACACACTTAAGAAAATGTGGAATAGTTTCACAACTCACGCCGCCTGGAACACCTCAGCGTAATGGTGTGTCCGAACGTCGTAATCGCACTCTATTAGATATGGTGCGATCTATGATGTCTCTTGCCGATTTACCACTATCTTTTTGGGGCTATGCTTTAGAGACTGCCGCATTCACTTTAAATAGGGCCCCGTCGAAATCCGTTGAGACGACACCGTATGAATTATGGTTTGGGAAGAAACCTAAGTTGTCATTTCTAAAAGTTTGGGGATGCGATGCTTATGTCAGGAAACTTCAACCTGAAAAGCTCGAACCCAAATCGGAAAAATGCGTCTTCATAGGATACCCTAAAGAAACTGTTGGGTATATCTTCTACCTCAGATCCGAAGGCAAGATCTTTGTTGCCAAGAATGGGTCCTTTCTGGAGAAAGAGTTTCTCTCGAAAGAAGTAAGTGGGAGGAAAGTAGAGCTTGATGAAGTATTACCTCTTGAACCAGAAAATGGCGCAACTCAAGAAAATGTTCCTGAGGTGCCTGCACCGACTAGAGAGGAAGTTAATGATAATGATCAAAATACTTCAGATCAAGCTCCTACTGAAATTCGAAGGTCCACGAGGACACGTTCCGCACCAGAGTGGTACGGCAACCCTGTCTTGGAAATCATGTTGTTAGACAACGGTGAACCTTCGAACTATGAAGAAGCGATGGCGGGTCCGGATTCCGACAAATGGCTAGAAGCCATGAAATCCGAGATAGGATCCATGTATGAAAATGAAGTATGGACTTTGACTGACTTGCCCGTAGAACGGCGAGCCATAGAAAATAAATGGATCTTTAAGAAGAAGACAGACGCGGATGGTAATGTGACCATCTATAAAGCTCGGCTTGTCGCTAAGGGTTATCGACAAGTTCAAGGGGTTGACTACGATGAGACTTTCTCACCGGTAGCGAAGCTGAAGTCCGTCCGAATCATGTTAGCAATTGCCGCATTTTATGATTATGAAATTTGGCAAATGGACGTCAAAACGGCATTCCTTAATGGTTTCCTTAAGGAAGAATTGTATATGATACAGCCGGAAGGTTTTGTCGATCCTAAAAATGCTGACAAGGTGTGCAAGCTCCAACGCTCGATTTATGGGCTGGTGCAAGCATCTCGGAGTTGGAACATTCGTTTTGATGAGATGATCAAAGCGTTTGGGTTTACACAGACTTATGGAGAAGCCTGTGTTTACAAGAAAGTGAGTGGGAGCTCTATAGCATTTCTCATACTATATGTAGATGACATATTTTTTATGGGAAATGATATAGAACTTTTGGACAGCATTAAGGCCTACTTGAATAAGAGTTTTTCAATGAAGGACCTTGGAGAAGCTGCTTATATATTAGGCATCAAGATCTATAGGGATAGATTAAGACGCCTCATAGGTCTTTCACAAAGCACATATCTTGATAAGATTTTGAAGAAGTTCAAAATGGATCAGTCCAAGAAAGGGTTCTTGCCTGTTTTGCAAGGTGTGAAATTGAGCTCAGCTCAATGTCCGACCATGGCAGCAGAGATAGAAGAGATGAGTGTCATCCCCTATGCCTCAGCCATAGGTTCTATTATGTATGCCATGCTGTGTACTAGACCTGATGTAAACCTTGCCGTAAGTTTGGTAGGAAGGTACCAAAGTAATCCCGGCAAGGAACACTGGACAGCGGTCAAGAATATCCTGAAGTACCTGAAAAGGACTAAGGAAATGTTTCTCGTTTATGGAGGTGACGAAGAGCTCGTCGTAAAAGGTTACGTCGACGCTAGCTTCGACACAGATCTGGATGACTCTAAGTCACAAACCGGATACGTGTATATTTTGAATGGTGGGGCAGTAAGCTGGTGCAGTTGCAAGCAAAGCGTCGTGGCGGGATCTACATGTGAAGCGGAGTACATGGCAGCCTCGGAGGCAGCACATGAAGCAATATGGGTGAAGGAGTTCATCACCGACCTAGGAGTCATACCCAATGCGTCGGGGCCGATCAAGCTCTTCTGTGACAACACTGGAGCTATTGCACTTGCCAAGGAGCCCAGGTTTCACAAGAAGACAAGGCACATCAAGCGTTGCTTCAACTCCATCCGTGAAAATGTTCAAGATGGAGACATAGAGATTTGTAAAGTACATACGGACCTGAATGTAGCAGATCCATTGACTAAACCTCTCCCAAGAGCAAAACATGATCAACACCAGAATTCCATGGGTGTTCGATTCATCACAATGTAACTAGATTATTGACTCTAGTGCAAGTGGGAGACTGTTGGAAATATGCCCTAGAGGCAATAATAAAAGCATTATTATTATATTTCTTTGTTCATGATAATTGTCTTTATTCATGCTATAATTGTGTTATCCGGAAATCGTAATACATGTGTGAATAACAGACACCAACATGTCCCTAGTAAGCCTCTAGTTGACTAGCTCATTGATCAATAGATAGTCATGGTTTCCTGGCTATGGACATTGGATGTCATTGATAACGGGATCACATCATTAGGATAATGATGTGATGGACAAGACCCAATCCTAAACATAGCACAAGATCGTATAGTTCGTTTGCTAGAGTTTTTGCAATGTCAAAGTATCTCTTCCTTCGACCATGAGATCGTATAACTCCTGGATACCGTAGGAGTGCTTTGGGTGTATCAAACGTCACAACGTAACTGGGTGACTATAAAGGTGCACTACAGGTATCTCCGAAAGTATCTATTGTTTTATATGGATCGAGACTGGGATTTGTCACTCCGTATGACGAAGAGATATCACTGGGCCCACTCAGTAATGCATCATCATAATGAGCTCAAAGTGACCAAGTGTTTGGTCACGGGATCATGCACTACGGTACGAGTAAAGTGACTTGCCGGTAACAAGATTGAACGAGGTATTGGGATACCGACGATCGAATCTCGGGCAAGTAACATATCGATTGACAAAGGGAATTGCATACGGGGTTGATTAAATCCTCGACATCGTGGTTCATCCGATGAGATCATCGTGGAGCATGTGGGAGCCAACATGGGTATCCAGATCCCGCTGTTGGTTATTGACCGGAGAGCGATCTCGGTCATGTCTACATGTCTCCCGAACCCGTAGGGTCTACACACTTAAGGTTCAGTTACGCTAGGGTTGTAGGGATATGTATATGCAGTAACCCGAATGTTGTTCGGAGTCCCGGATGAGATCCCGGACGTCACGAGGAGTTCCGGAATGGTCCGGAGGTAAAGATTTATATATGGAAAGTCCTGTTTCGGGCATCGGGACAAGTTTCGGGGTTATCGGTATTGTACCGGGACCACCGGAGGGGTCCCGGGGGCCCACCGGGTGGGGCCACCCATCCCCGGGGGCCACATGGGCTGTAGGGGGTGCGCCTTGGCCTGCTTGGGCCAAGGGCACCAGCCCCACATAGGCCCATGCGCCTAGGGTTCAATGGGGCAAGAGTCCTAGGAGGGTAAGGCACCTCCTAGGTGCCTTGGGGGGGAGGGAAACCCCCCTTGGCCGCCGCACCCCCTAGGAGATTGGATCTCCTAGGGCCGGCCACCCCCCCTTGGCACCCCTATATATAGTGGGGGAGAGGAGGGACTTCATACCTTGAGTCCTTGGCCTTTGGTTGCCTCCTTCTTCCTCCCCAACACCTCCTCCATCTCCTTATTGCTTAGCGAAGCTCTGCCGGAGTACTGCAGCTCCATCAACACCACGCCGTCGTGCTGCTGCTGGTGCCATCTCCCTCAACCTCTCCTCCCTCCCTTGCTGGATCAAGAAGGAGGAGACGTGGCTGTTCCGTACGTGTGTTGAACGCGGAGGTGCCGTCCGTTCGGTGCTAGGATCTCCGGTGATTCGAATCACGTCGTGTTCGACTACATCATCCCCGTTCTTTGAACGCTTCCGCTCGCGATCTACAAGGTATGTAGATGCATCTATTCACTCGTTGCTAGATGAACTCCTAGATGATCTTGGTGAAACGAGTAGGAAAATTTTTGTTTTCTGCAACGTTACCCAACAGAGCCAATCACACTAACAGGGATTGTGGGTGTTCAAGCAGGCAGGCAAGTTAAGGGCCGAAAACAGAGACAAGGGGCTGCACAGCGACGACGAGGAGCCCAAGCCGCCGAACAACAATGGACAGAAGGGCTTTCCCCCACAAGTGCGGACGGTGAACATGATATACGCAACCCACATTACCAAGCGGGAACGGAAGCGTGCGCTATGGGACGTATACGCGATAGAGCCAGTCGCCCCAAAGTTCAACCCATGGTCCTCCTGCCCGATCACTTTTGATCAAAGGGACCATCCCACTAGCATCCATCATGGCGACTTCGCCGCATTGGTTCTCGACCCAATCATCGACGGATTTCATCTCACAAGAGTCCTCATGGACGGCGGCAGTAGCCTGAACCTACTTTATCAGGATACAGTGCGGAAAATGGGCATAGATCCCTCAAGGATTAAGCCCCCAAGAACGACCTTTAAAGGCGTTATACCAGGTGTAGAAGCCAACTATACAGGCTCAGTAACACTTGACGTGGTCTTTGGATCCCCGGACAATTTCCGAAGCGAAGAGTTAATCTTCGATATAGTCCCGTTTCGCAATGGCTATCACGCCCTGCTCGGACGAACCGCATTCGCAAAGTTCATTGCGGTGCCGCACTATGCATATCTCAAGCTCAAGATGCCAGGCCCTCGAGGAGTAATTACGGTCAACGGAAACACCGAACGCTCCCTCCGTACGGAGGAGCATACGGCGGCTCTCGCAGCGGAGGTACAAAGTAGCCTTCTCAGGCAATTCTCCAGTCCGGCCATTAAAAAGTCAGACACTGCCAAGCGCGCCCGGAGTAACCCACGGCAGGACCGCCTGGCACACTCTGAGCAAGCGTAGCAATGTGGCCCCAACCCCAGCTTTCGCGACATAGCGAAACCAGTACCTCGCGTACATAACTACGCCCTTGAAATACCATGGGCACAGGGGAAGGGGCACAATAACGGCACGCCCAAAATACGGCTTAAAACGTACTAGGGGCTGCCGGATTATTTTTTTAATTTTTTCTTACTTTCAGGACTCCATACTTCGGACGACCTGTTCGGCAATTCGACTGCCGCACAAACGATGCAAGATCCAGGGAGGCAGACAAGCCATGCCGCATTATGGAACCCCCAGGTGGTCTCTATTACGAGCAGTATACCTGTTTTGAATACAATTCCGCGGCCTGCCCCTGGCTAGGACATGTTAAATAGTCCAATATATTTACCTTATAATACCACTTGTATCGTTCTGCTCTGACAGCAGGCTTTATATAAACAATGCATAGCTTTTGTCTATTTTCTGCATTACTCTCTTTTATATATGTTCATTAATGACATGTTGCACCCGTACACTGTGGTACGGCAAGTACGCCAGGGGCTTCAGTACCCTTTAATATGGTGTGAGAAGTCCGTACACTTTCACAAGTGCGGCACCCCGAACTTATAGCACTATATGCATCGGCTCCAAATCATGATTCGGGTCAATAGTTGGGTTTGCCCAGCTCCTATGTTTTGGTGCCTTACGTTCCGCTATATCGGCTAAGGTAGCACTAGGAGAACCACTGCGATTGTGCCCCGGTTGAGCTGGGTTAAGCACCTCAGTGGAGAAAGCTAAAACTGACTGTCATGATGAGGCGAGAGACCGGTCGCTGTTCGAGAGGTTTTTCGAGTCCCTAAAGACTTATGCCGCTTCGAGCGAGGAGCCGGATTTGTCCGGCCAAGGCATGGATAGCGCCCCGAACTTGGTCTTCCGAACTAGGGGCTTCGCCAAAATTTAAAATTATAAAGTTCTATGGCTAAGTGAGAGTGTTCAAGCATTATAGTCAGATTGCCTGGTTCATTGCGCTGAGCGCCTCCCTCGAAGGACCCAACTATGGGAAAAAGAGCGCTCAGGTTTATCCTGAACACCCCAGCACTAGTGGCATGGGGGCAGAAGCCGACGACTGGCCATCTCTCAATTTTTTGATAAACGGCCGCACAAAAAATAATATTTTAAATTCAACAAGCATTGCTTAAGCGCCTATGAACAAGTTTTCAGCGCACAGGATAAAAACGAGCGAGTTTATTCAAAAATTACATCCTTGGTACATTCATCCGCCACAAGGCGGGCACCCGCAAGAACATCCTTGTAATAGTTCTCGGGCTTGTGATGCTCCTTCCCCGGCGGCGGCCCGTCCTTCACAAGCTTCTCATTGTCCAGCTTACCCCAGTGCACCTTCGCACGGGCAAGGGCCCGACGGGCACCTTCGATGCAGACGGAGCGCTTGATGACCTTGAGCCTTGGACATGCCTCCACCAGCCGCCGCACCAGCCCGAAGTAGCTCCCAGGCAGGGCCTCTCCGGGCCACAACTGAACTATGAAGCCCTTCATGGCCTGTTCGTCCGCCTTGTGGAGCTCGACCAGCTGTTTCAGCTGGTCGCTCAAGGGCACAGGGTGTCCGGCCTCAGCATACTGAGACCAAAACACCTTCTCAATCGAGCTGCCCTCTTCAGCTCGGTAGAATGCGGTGGCGTCAGATACGCTGCGGGGAAGATCTGCGAATGCCCCTGGAGAACTCCGGATTCGGGTAAGTAACAAGTAGTTTACTTTTATATTTCTGCTTTGCATAAAGAATGCCTTACCCACTGCTATCTTCTTCATCTCCTCCAACTCTTGGAGGGCCTTTTGGGCTTCGGCCTTGGCAGACTTGGCAGTCTCAAGGGCCGCCGTGAGCTCGGACGCTTGGGTCTTTGACTCAAGCTCCAAACTCTCATGTTTTTTCATGAGAGCCTGAAGCTCTTGCTCCACCTCGCCGACCTGAGCCCCAAGTTTCTCTCGCTCGATGCGCTCCGCGGCCGTTTTCTTTTCGGCCTCGGACAACGCTTGCTTGAGGGTCGCCACCTCAGTCGTGGCCCCTATAATAAGCAGTGCAATCCTGTTATTTTTTGCAATCAAGCCTCTCTATAGGCACTTTTTCTATAAGGTATTTCCTACCTTCTTTTTCCTCGAGCTGCCGTTTGGCAAGGCCGAGCTCTTGCTCGGTCCGCTTGAGGTCCTGTTTCAGGACACCCACCTCCGCAGTCAGTGCGGCGGTGAATAGCAGCGAAGCCTGCACACGCATATTGACTCTTTATTGTTAGACTCCTGCGAAATTTACTAGATCCTCTATTCGGCTTTTCTTTCCGAACGCCAAACAGAGCATCAGGGGCTACTATCTATGCGGTACTATTTTTATATATTTTTACTTACCTCGAAGCCTGTTAGAAGGCTAGCGCAAGCTTCAGTTAGTCCGCTCTTGGCGGACTGAACCTTCTGGATCACCATACTCATAATAGTATGGTGCTCCTCGTCGATGGAGGCGCCGTCAAGCACCTCAAGCAGATTTTCCGGCACCTCCGGTTGGACGGAGGCCGCCGGCTCAGAAGGCTTGCTCCCCTTGGACGAGTTCGCCTACCGCGATCCGGAGCTGTTGAAGATTCCGGCGCGGTGTCCGGCACAAAGCCGGACTTGGAGCCTGGGGGGTCTTGTCCCCTTTACTCCTGGGGTCCGGGAGGTCGCCTTGCGGCTCCTCCAGGACCACCTCCTCCTGCCCCGGAGCTCGTTGCGACGCCACTTCGGCATCATCCGCAGTGCGGGGGGAGACAGCGGGCGGAACTGAGTTCACGTCCGATGAATCCAGGGAGCCGCTCGACGACTCGTTGAGTTCGGCCCGGGGTGGGCTGCATAATTATGTTCGACATTAGGGAAAGCTGTGTGACAAAGGAACATCATGAGTTACTCTGATATCCGAATACTTACGATTTCGCCGGACGCTTGGCCCTATCTGGCCACTCCTCTTCGTCCTCTTCGGCGTCGGGGGAGTAGTTCGGCGGAGGGGTCTTCCTCTTCCTGGACCCTTCGGCCTCCCCCGTTGGGGCGGCCTTCCTTTTCTTTCCTCCCCCCGCTGGAGGGGGAGAGTTTTCTTCTTCCTCCTCCTCATTCTCACGGGAGGAGAGCGTCTCGGACTCATCGGATGATGAGTCCGACACCACCACATTACGGGCACTCTTTCGAGTCCCCGTGGCCTTCTTCTCCGGCACCACATAAGGCGCCGGAACCAGCAGCTTCACTAGGAGAGCAGGGGCTAGGTCTTTGGGCAAGGGAGCCGGACAGTTAATCGATCCGGACTTCGCCCGCCAAGCTTGTCAAAGGTAAGGGAGTTTAGATCCCGCATAGAGTCAAACTATGAAAAAACTTAACATCCTGTAAAAGGTGAAAATAGCTTACCTCGCTTATGTGACGCTGCGAGCTGTATCCGCAGTCCTCGGAAGCGAATGTGGGAGCCTCGGCGCCTTTGGTTAGCACCTTCCAGACGTCTTCATACGTCGTGTCGAAGAGCCTGTTAAGGGTTTGGTGCTGCGCTGGGTCGAACTCCCACAGATTAAAGTCCCATTGTTGACACGGGAGTATCCGGTGGACGAGCATAACCTGGACTACATTGACGAGCTTGATCGGCTTGCTCACTAGGGACTGGATGCATGTCTGCAGTCCGGTCACGTCTTTTTCGTCGCCCCCACGACAGGCCCGTCTCTTTCCAGGACATAAGCCGCGTGGGGGGTCCGGATCGGAACTCGGGGGTTGTGATCCATTTTGGATCGCGCGGCTCGGTGATGTAAAACCACCACGATTGCCACCCCTTCAGGGTCTCCACGAAGGAGCCCTCGAGCCATAGGATGTTGGCCATCTTGCCCGCCATGGCGCCTCCACACTCCGCCTGGCTGACGAGCACCACCTTGGGCTTGACGTTGAAGGTCTTGAGCCAGAGGCCGAAATGGGGGCGGATGCGGAGGAAAGCCTCGCACACGACGATAAACGCCGAGATGTTGAGGACGAAGTTCGGGGCCAGATCGTGGAAATCCAGGCCATAGTAAAACATGAGCCCCCAGACAAATGGGTGGAGTGGAAAACCCAGTCCGCGGAGGAAGTGGGGAAGGAATACTACCCTCTCATGGGGCCTTGGGGTGGGGAGAAGCTGCCCCTCCTCGGGAAGCCGGTGCGCGATGTCCTTGGACAAGTATCCGGCCTTCCTTAGCTTTTTGACATGGCCCTCCGTGACGGAGGAGACCATCCACTTGCCTCCCGCTCCGGACATTGCTGGAGAAGGTTGAGGTGGGAAGTGCGGGCTTGGGTGCTGGAGCTCGGGTGCGCAGGAGACGGATAGGCAAAAGAGGAAGAAGGCGTAGGTAAAAAGGTGGATCCTTATCCCCTTATATGGGCGGATGCGGTTGTGCGTCCCCACCAGCCTAGTAAAACTCGCTTGCCTCCCAAGCGCCGTGATAAATGGCGCAGTCGGGTTATCCACGTCCGTATTGATGAGAATCCCGTAAAAGGGGGTACACGATCTCTGCTTTGACAAGACGTGCCAAGGAAACCGCCTTGCAAAACATGCTGAGGTGGAAAAGTAAAAATGATTCGAGTAAAGGACTTGGCCGTAGTGTGTTGACGCACTGCGGAATACGTCAGTAGATTTGATTTGTGTTTATATCATTTTCTCTATGGCAATATGTGGAAGCTTATTTTGCAGAACCGGACACTACTCTTGGTGTTTACAATCTTCTATGAAGGACTTGGAGGAGGAACCCGCCTTGCAATGCTGAAGACAATTTGCGCGCCGGACTCGTCGTCATTGAAGCCTGGTTCAGGGGCTACTGAGGGAGTCCTGGATTAGGGGGTGTTCGGGTAGCCGGACTATACCTTCAGCCGGACTCCTGGACTATGAAGATACAAGATTGAAGACTTCGTCCCGTGTCCGGATGGGACTTTCCTTGGCGTGGAAGGCAAGCTTGGCGATGCGGATATTCAAGATCTCCTACAATTGTAACCGACTTTATGTAACCCTAACCCTATCCGGTGTCTATATAAACCGGAGGGTTGTAGTCCGTAGGCAATCAACTCCATACACAACAATCATACCATAGGCTAGCTTCTAGGGTTTAGCCTCCTTGATCTCGTGGTAGACCTACTCTTGTACTACCCATATCATCAATATTAATCAAGCAGGAGTAGGGTATTACCTCCATCGAGAGGGCCCGAACCTGGGTAAAAAACATCGTGTCCCTTGTCTCCTGTTACCATCCGGCCTTGACGCACAGTTCGGGACCCCCTACCCGAGATCCACCGGTTTTGACACCGACAGGGCCCCTACTGTCAGCCTCTTCTGATGGCTGTTGTATGTTTACCATGTTGACCTCGCCACGCCGAGAGCACAAACACGGTGGACGAGGGCGAGGTCCAAGAAGGGAACGACCTGGATCCGGTGAAGCCACCACAGCGGATGCCCACGCTGAGGGAAGTACGAGTGCTGACTGGTCGGCTGCGGGGTGAGGTTGACGTCGCCAGAAAATAACAAGATGTGAGGGTGGGTAGAGGGATGGTCTGGCAGCAGCACAACCAGCCACGAGAGGAGGGAGCAGGCAGTCCCGCTGGCGCTGATTTGGGCGGCTGGAGCAGGAAGATCAGAGAATGAAGAAGCACGGCGGCCGTTGGATGGGCATCCAACAACCACTGCTCTATGTTGACTAAGTTGACAAAGCCTTGCGTACGCGTCAAAAAAAATTAGGACATCGTCATCGTCAACCTAGTAGGACCAGTAGTCAGCCTCCAAATCTGTGGAAAATAGCATACAACCCATTTGCCATTATGTTCAATAATTTACAGCCCATTTGCTAATTCTTAAGGATATTTAAAGCCCATATTCTTTTTATTAGCATTACAGACCATATATTCTGGGCACTTCTAAAAAATTCAACGAAATTTTGCATATTTTGGTGGGGTCCGAACTCTTTTAATCACGAAATTTCGAGTCATGTTAAAAATAATTTTAAAAAATTATATCAAAATAAAATTCAAAAAACAATTCTCCGCAAAAAAATGAATGAAATTTAAAATCTTAACTAGCAAGATGCGTGTGCATTGCATGGAGCATGAAGATGCATTTGTATGAGTAGTTTATCTTGTGGGAGAAAAGACGATATTTTAATGCAATTGCCAGTTGGCTTTGGTTTTTATAAGAGTAGAGAGTAGAGAAATCCAGAAAAAATGATATTTTAATGTAATTGCCAGTTGGCTTTGGTTTAAAAATTTACAGCCCATATCTTACAACTTATAGCCCATTTTCCGGGGAAGCCCATTTCTTGCTACTTACATCCCTCCTCGCCTTGAAAGATTTGCAGCCCAGGAGGGCTGAGAAAAGCAAGTAGGCCTCAGTTTTGGTATTCTCTAAAAAAAAGAACTGGGCTATCCATTTTCAGAAAGAAAAAAAAGATATCAACTAGGCTCTTCATGTGCTTAAATAAAAGCATAAGCGCGGGCTAGACGGGCCGTAGCCCCCGCACATCACGCAGTTGAGCTCCGGCTCTGAAACTAACAAACAAATGGGCGAGCTGCTAGGTCCCTGGTGTTATCCGCTCATTGTGTAATTTCCTCATTTATTGACTACATTGACAATGGCGTGGGACCTAGTTGTCAAACAATTAGGAGGAAGCATTTTTTTGGCTTGTAATAATGAGGCACCTGCTTGCATAATGCAATGACCCTGGTGGGTCCCTACTGTCAGCCTCTCCATGTATAGTCATCTCCTGATTCCTCTTGCTTGTTGACCATGTTGACAATGCCAGACGGTGACGGGCACAACGAGTGAACCAAGGCAGAGAACAACGGCGAGGCCTTAGACAGGAACGAACAACAGCCGTGGAAGATGCGGCAGCGTAGTGGCAGGTGGAGGGGAGTACGAGGGCAACAACATGCAACTCAAGCTTACAAATGGTACAAAAAGCCTAAGGATTAATTGTTCATCAAATTTTTAGACAAAACCCTGATTGAACATGGGAGTAACATCTAACCCAACCACTCTTTTTCCCAGTCACAAAAAAATGGATCAGTCTGATCCATAAAATCAACATCCTGTGCAAAAAAAAATTATTTCTGGAGGACTACAACTTGCTGTAAATAGAATCCGAGCACGTTTAGAAGCCCATTTGTCCACCCGAAACTTCTTTTTTTGCTGTTCAACGTGTCCTTCCGTGAGAAATCTCTTGCGGTAAAACTTGAGCCTCGTGGACAATAGTAACCTCGCATTCAACAGGAAGAATCTGACAAAGCTTCTGTTTGCCTGGTTAGATGCATATCCTTCCATTGTTATTGTCCTCAAACGAATGTCATGAGAACTGAGAAAATCCTAGTGCTTATTATGCCACTGATTGGTTATACGTTTTTCTCCATGTGGACGCAATACCTAAGTAGACATGTAGATTGAAAACAGTTAAGGTCTGAAAAAAGAGTATGTCGAAAGAGCGACAGCTAAATGGTTAATTCTAGTACAATATATACGGGCTTTTAATGTGCATGAAATCATCACCTCTATATATAAATTCTCCAAAGATCGAGAACATCGTAGCAAGCCAATAATTATGTTCAGATCAAAACTAGACATTCGGATATATAAGATCTTGACAGAATCCAATAGTATTGATAGGCTATCCATGGACGAACTCTTCATTGAGCATATAACATAATACTAGTACCCAAAGTGTACTCCAAGATGATATAGAACTTATGTGCACAAATGAAAAATGCAACTTATGATTACAAATGTGTAGATGATAATATACGGTACCTGAAAAGGTGAGGAGCCAAACACCAACTTCCTGTGATCATTAAATGGATCACGAATTACACCCAAGGTCTCCAGTTTGGGCACAGAGACGACAGTTATTTTCGAAGGTCTATAAAAATTATCAAGGAGCAACCTTTGAAGTGAAGGGGCATCTTCGATGATGAGCTGTTGTCCTTCAAAACAAATTCCAATGCATTTAAGGTGAGGTGACTTTATTTGGAGACAACTGATAGGGATTTATATTCCCAAAACAATCAGCAAGCACTCCAGGGCAGGGCAGCTAGAGCGGATGATGTTGTGTAGTGAGGCCTCCGACAGATAAAACACCACAAACAAATGTTTTTTAGTAGTGGGACTCGAAGCATTTGTACCAGATCGTCTGGTAGATGGCACCGGGCGAAGGTGGCGGTGTGGAGAGAGGAGGAAAACTGCGAGATGGACAATGGTGGTGTGGGCACGGATTCTTGGCGTGTTCGTGGTATGAACCTTTTGTGGTAATGGTAGAACTCAAACTGCTGGAGTTTTCTGAATTCAGGGGATGTCAGCCAAGCATCCACCGTGCTGGGTATGGACATCAGGTAGCGTGTCGGGATGCAGAGGCGTTGAACGGGGCCCTGTTGGTGAGAGGAGAAGATGGCTCTGAGGAGATCAAATTCAGGAAGAATAGATATCTGACGATAATCGAGATGGAGGGGCGCGGTGCACCATAGAGGGCGCCACCGACTTGAGAGGACTTGTGTGTGATGACCCACAAGTGTAGGGGATCTATCGTAGCCTTTTCAATAAGTAAGAGTGTCGAACCCAACGAAGAGCAGAAGGAAATGATAAGCAGTTTTCAGTAAGGTATTCTCTGCAAGCACTGCAATTATCGGTAACAGATATTTTTGTGATAAGGTAATTTGTAACGAGTAGCAAGTAATAAAAGTAAATAAGGTGCAGCAAGATGCTCCAATCCTTTTTGTAGCAAAGGACAAGCCTGGACAAACTCTTATATAAAGGAAAGTGCTCCCGAGGACACATGGGAATTATCGTCAAGCTAGTTTTCATCATGTTCATATGATTTGCGTTCGGCACTTTGATAATTTGATATGTGGGTGGACTGGTGCTTGAGTACTGTCCTTACTTTGACAAGCACCCCACTTATGATTAACCCCCATTGCAAGCATCCGAAACTACAACATAAGTATTAAGGTAAACCTAACCATAGCATGAAACATATGGATCCAAATCAGCCCCTTACGAAGCAATGCATAAACTAGGGTTTAGGCCCTGTTTGGTTCAGCTTTTATCGACGGATTCCACTGCCGCGCAGCAAAATACGAACCAAAGGGCGAATCCAGCAAAATCCGATTCCAGAAATCCGCTGCCAAAATCTGAACCAAAAGCGGAAGCAGCCCAGGACGTGCTTTCCAAAATCTGATTCCGCTGCGGACCAAAATCTGAAAAAGCTATATCAGCTGGTTTGCCAAATGACCTACATCTTTTTCACATCAGATTTTCCATAGCTGTTTTTCCATAACAGTTTTTTCACAGCGGCTTTTAGAAATCCACAGCCGAACCAAACAGGGCCTTAAGCTTCTGTCACTCTAGCAACCCATCATCTACTTATTACTTCCCAATGCCTCCCTCTAGGCCCAAACAATGGTGAAGTGTCATGTAGTCGATGTTCACATGACACCACTAGAGGGATGTCAACATACATCTCACCAAAATATCAAACAAATACCAAATTCACATGACTACTTATAGGAAGACTTCTCCCATGTCCTCAGTAACAAACGTAACTACTCACAAAGCATATTCATGTTCATAATCAGAGGGGTATTAATATGCATAATGGATCTGAACATATGATCTTCCACCAAGTAAACCAACTAGCATCAACTACAAGGAGTAATCAACACTACTAGCAACCCACAGGCACCAATCTGAGGTTTGGATACAAAGATTGGATACAAGAGATGAACTAGGGTTTGAGATGAGATGGTGCTGGTGAAGATGTTGATGGAGATTGACCCCCTCCCGATGAGAGGATCGTTGGTGATGATTTCCCCCTCCCGGAGGGAAGTTTCCCCGGCAGAACATCTCCGCCGGAGCCCTAGATTGGTTCCGCCTCATGGCGGCGGAGTTTCGTCCCGTGAGCTTGCTTATGATTTTTTCCTCGACGAAAGACCTCATATAGCAGAAGATGGGCATCAGAGGGCCACCAGGGGGCCCACGAGGCAAGGGGCTCTCCCCCACCCTCGTGGCCAGGGTGTGGGCCCCCTCTGGAACTTTCTTCGCTCAATATTTTTTATATATTCTGGAAATAACTTCCATGAAGTTTCAGGACTTTTGGAGCTGTGCAAAATAGGTCTCTAATATTTGCTCTTTTCCAGCCCAAAATCCCAGCAGCCGGCATTCTCCCTCTTCATGTAAACCTTGTAAAATAAGAGAGAATAGGCATAAGTATTGTGACATAATGTGTAATAACAACCCATAATGCAATAAATATCGATATAAAAGCATGGTGCAAAATGGACGTATCAACTCCCCAAGCTTAGACCTCGCTTGTCCTCAAGCGAAAGCCGAAATGGAAAAATATGTCCACATGTTTGGAGATAGAGGTGTCGATAAAAATAAAATACGGACATGAGGGCATCATGATCATTCTTAGAACAACAACATACATATATATATATATATATATATATATATTATCATATGATCTCTTATGCTAAAGTAACAATTAAATCACAATTTCAAGTATGAATCATAAACTTCATTGAGAACCAACAAACTCTAATCTAAGTCATTGAGGCCATTGCAATTTATCATAACATAGGAAAGAGTCGATATAAGAGCTTTTTAGCAAGTCCACATACTCAACTATCATTTAGTCTTTCACAATTGCTAACACTCACGCAATATTTATGGGTATGAAGTTTTAATTGGACACAGAGAAAGATAGGGGCTTATAGTTTTGCCTCCCAACGTTTTACCTCAAGGGTAATGTCTACAATAATAGTTCATGAAAACTCACATCCAATTAGCTATATATATCAGGATCTTTCCAATACATTGTGCTTGCCAAAGGATAAAATGTAAAAAGGAAAGGTGAATATCACCATGACTCTTTGCATGAAGTATAAGACAAGAATAAAAGATAGGCCCTTCGCAGAGGGAAGCAGAGGTTGTCATGCACTTTTATAGTTGGATGCACGAAATCTTAATGCAAAGGAACGTCACTTTATATTGCCACTTGTGATATGGACCTTTATTATGCAGTCCGTCGCTTTTATTTCTTACATATCACAAGATCGTATAAAGCTTACTTTCTCCACATTAATAAGTCATACATATTTATAGAGAGCAATTTTTATTGCTTGCACCGATGACAACTTACTTGATGGATTTTACTCAATCCATAGGTAGATATGGTGGACTCTCATGGCAAAAAGGGGTTTAGGGATATTTGGAAGCACAAGTAGTATCTCTACTTGGTGCAAAGAAATTGGCTAGCAAGAGAGGGAAAGGCAAGCTCAACATGTTGGATGATCCATGACAATATAATTTATCTCAGATGTAAGAAAACATAACCCATTACATTGTCTTCCTTGTCCAACGTCAACTCTTTAGCATATCATACTTTAATGAGTGCTCACAATTATAAAAGATGTCCAAGATAGTATATTTATATGTGAACATCTCTTTCTTCATTACTTCCTATTAATTGCAACGATGACCAAAACTATGTTTGTCAACTCTCAACAACTTTTATTCATCATACTCTCTATATGTGAGCTCATTACTCTCCATAAGATCCATATGATCTCTTTATTTCTTTTTATTTCTTCTCTTTTATTTTATTCCCTCAAGATCATAGCAAAATAATCAAGCCCTTGACTCAACACTAATCTTTATTATATATAGCTCACAGACTCAATTACACAAGAAGATCATAAAGCAAAACTCACAACTAGATCAAGATATTATCAAAAGAATCGAACTAAGAAAAATGGTAAAGATAAAAGTGATGGTGATACGATATGATATCGGGGCACTCCCCCGAGCTTGGCAGTTGCCAAGGGGAGTGCCCATACCCGATGCTCAGCTCTTCTTTGTTGATGAAGAAGATGATGGTTTTGTTGATGGCGTAGGCTTCTTCCTTAATTTGTGCTTGAGGACAGAATTTTGATCCCTTAGCTCATCAATCTCCTGCTCGAGGCTTAGTATCTTTTTGCATAATTCCTGCTTGTTTTCCTGCAAGATGCGAAAAGGGATAAACTTGATCTTAGGTTTCTTTGCTCTATCCGGGAGGCTTGACTTTTTGAACTCCACATGCATGTCCCCAGGTTGAGGTAGTGGGACTTCATCTTCATCTGAGCTCGTCTCCTCCTTTCCCTTAGGTTCATAGTCTTCTTCTTCTTCTGTAGTCCAACCACAATGATCCACATCCCCATAGACCTTAGGTTCTACATGGTAATCAGCCACATAGCTTTATCCTTCCGAATCCTGGGACGACATGTTGCTCAAATCAGCAGCAGGACAGCTCGAAACAAAGACAGGAGATATTTGCGTGACACGGTGGTCAAAACCTTCGGGAGATTATATAATGAATTTTTACCGACCAAAAGAAGTATCGTGCAAGAAAACGGAGTCCGGAGAGCGCACGAGGTGCCCACGAGGCAGGGGGCGCGCCCAGGGGGTAGAGCGCGCCCTCCACCCTCGTGGAAGCCTCGTGTCCTTTCCGGTTTGCTTCTTATTTTCCTATTTTCTTAAATATTCCAAAACGGAGAAAAATTGCCAATAGAACTGTTTTGGAGTCGGTTTTACTTACCGTACCACATACCTATTCCTTTTGGGAGTATGAAACATTCTGGAAAGTGTCTCTTATGTATTCCTCCAGGGTTACGGTTTCAATAACATTAGTTTCAACATTTATAGGATTACCTGAGATATAATGTTTGATTCTTTGACCATTCACCACCCTCGGATTTGTGCCTTCGAAGTTGTTGATTTTTATGGCACTGGAACGATAGACCTCCTCGATAACGTAAGGACCTTCCCATTTAGAGAGAAGTTTGCCTGCAAAAAATCTTAAATGAGAGTTGTATAGCAATACATAATCACCTACATTAAACTCATGTTTTTGTATCCTTTTATCATGCCATCTTTTAACTTTTTCTTTGAACAGTTTGGCATTCTCATAAGCCTGGGTTCTCCATTCATCAAGTGAGCTAATGTCAAATAACCTCTTCTCACCAGCAAGTTTGAAGTCATAGTTGAGCTCTTTAATAGACCAATATGCCTTATGTTCTAATTCGAGAGGTAAGTGACATGCTTTACCATAAACCATTTTATACGGAGACATACCCATAGGATTTTTATATGCAATTCTATAAGCCCATAATGCATCATCAAGTTTCTTGGACCAATTCTTTCTAGATCTATTAACAGTCTTTTGCAAAATTAATTTGAGCTCTCTGTTACTCAATTCTACTTGACCACTAGACTGTGGATGATAAGGAGATGCAATTCTATGATTAACATCATACTTAGCAAGCATTTTACGAAAAGCACCAAGAATAAAATGTGAATGACCATCAGTCATTAAATATCTAGGGACTCCAAACCTCGGAAAAATAACTTCTTTAAGCATCTTAATAGAGGTGTTATGATCAGCACTAGTAGTTGGAATAGCTTCGACCCACTTAGTAACGTAATCAACAACAACTAAAATATGTGTATACCCATTAGAGGAAGGAAAATGTCCCATATAATCAAAGCCCCAAACATCAAAATGTTCAATAACAAGTGAATAATTCATAGGCATTTCTTGACGTCTACTAATATTACCAATTCTTTGACATTCATCACAAGACAAGACAGACTTACGGGCATCCTTGAAGAGAGTAAGCCAATAAAAACTGGATTGCAATACCTTGTGTGCAGTTCTATCTCCAGCATGGTGTCCTCCATAAGCTTCGGAGTGACACTTACGTAGGATCTATTCCTATTCATGCTCAGGTACACAACGTCTAATAACACCATCTACTCCTTTATAAAGATGCGGGTCATCCCAGAAGTAATGTCTTAAATCATAGAAAAACTTTTTCTTTTGCTGGTATGTGAAACTAGGTGGTATAAATTTAGCAACAATGTAATTAGCATAATCAGCATACCATGGAGAAGTGCGAGAAGCATTTATGACAGCTAATTGTTCATCAGGAAAGCTATTATCAATAGGTAGTGGGTCATGAAGAACATTCTCTAACCTAGACAAGTTGTCTGCAACGGGGTTCTCAGCTCCCTTTCTATCAATAATATGCAAATCAAATTCTTGTAGCAAGAGAACCCATCTAATAAGTCTAGGTTTAGCATCTTTCTTTTCCATAAGGTATTTAATAGCAGCATGATCAGTGTGAATAGTTACTTTAGAATCAACAATATAAGGTCTGAACTTATCACAAGCAAATACAACTCCTAAGAATTCTTTTTCAGTAGTAGCATAATTTCTCTGGGCATTATCTAGAGTTTTACTAGCATATTGAATAACATTTAATTTTTTTATCAAGTCTTTGTCCTAGAACAGCCCCTACAGCATAATCACTAGCATCACACATGATTTCAAATGGTAAGTTCCAATCAGGTGGCTGAACAATCGGTGCAGAAATCAAGGCTTTCTTAAGTATTTCAAATGCTTCTACACAATCACCATCGAAGACAAAAGGAATATCTTTTTGTAATAGGTTAGTCAGAGGCCGGGATTTTTTGAGAAGTCCTTAATGAACCTCCTATAAAAACTGGCATGACCAAGGAAACTTCTTATACCTTTGATGTCCTTGGGACACGACATCTTTTCAATAGCATCAACTTTAGCTTTATCAACTTTAATACCTCTTTCAGAAATTTTATGCCCCAAGACAATACCTTCATTAACCATAAAGTGGCACTTCTCCCAGTTCAAGACAAGATTAGTTTCTTCACATCTCTGCAAAACTCGATCAAGTTTGCTCAAGCAATCATCAAAAGAGGATCCATAAACGGAGAAATTGTCCATGAAAACCTCACAAATCTTTTCACAAAAGTCAGAGAATATAGCCATCATGCATCTTTGAAAGGTAGCAGGTGCATTACATAAACCAAAAGGCAAACGTCTATAAGCAAAAGTACCGAAATGGCAAGTAAAAGTGGTCTTTGCTTGATCATCAGCTGACACAGGTATTTGCGAGAAGCCATAGTAACCATCTAGAAAGCAAAAATGTGTATGTTTGGATAATCTTTCTAGCATTTGATCAATGAAAGGCAAAGGGTAATGATCTTTTTTAGTAGCTTTATTTAATTTGCGAAAATCAATTACCATCCTGTCGTGGAATTGTCACGGCAGATGTCCTTAGTGTCAGGACTTAGTGCGAGGCTAACGCATCTATGTGGTAGCTTGAGAGGGGTTGAGTGGGACGAGAGACGCAGGGCGGATCAACACACAAGACAAGGATTTAGACAGCTTCGGGCCCCGGGAAACATCATCCGGAATAGCCCTACATGCTAATTGTGGCTAGGTCTCATTATCATCACGAGGGAGTCGCCGTAAACCGGCTCCCTTCTAGTTGTGTTTAGCCCTAGAGATCGTTTCTTGTTGATTGTAGCTTCTCCCTCTTTGGGGAGCCTTGCCCCTCCTTATATATGTTGAAGGGGCGGTTTACATGTGGAGTCCTATTAGGATTAGGACTAGTCTATCTCTAATACAAACCGGATACAAGTCCTGGTCTTAACTCCTTGTAAGGTAAATATTCCTCATGCCTTTCCTCTTAAACCGGCCCACCATAGTACAAACCGGCCTTCATGAACCGCCCGTTGGGCCACCGGGTCTTGTCGCTTTGTTGACCCGCCTGCCGGATTACCAATGAACCGTAAACCACTAGGTCCAAACAGGTCGCCAATGAATCGTCAAGTCTTAGCCGGGTCTCAAGTAAACCGCCAAGTCCGGCCGGATTATACTTCCGGCCGGTTTATGCCGCGGGGTATATCCCCGACATTAGCCCCCAGTTTAATTTGGATTTATCCATGTTAAACTGATCCTGTAAAACAAATATAAGAACAAATTTGATAGATTATGCTTCGGGTTAAGAATTCTTGTAGACCGGTATCTGATCATCCTTAATTCCTTGCCATTTCCTTCTTCTAGAAAATCCAGGTCAATAAGCCAGCTTCATACTCAATTTGCTGACATTGGTTTCTCACAGAGAAATATTATGAAGAATAATCCATTTGAGTCGACTTCCAAAGCGCCGGATTAAGAAATATGGGTCTTGAAATACTCATCTGATATTCAACTGGTTTGAAGATGCCGAACTTGCCGGTTTATCATTGCCAAAAATTGCCAGGTTATATGACTGATAATTCCGGGTCATGATTGTTGCTAACTCCGGTTCCTGATTGTTGCCAACGCCGGTTTATGATTATTGATGATGCTGGGTTGCAAACACAGGGTCATAATAATTGGTGACGCTGGGTCAATCTGGTTTGCTCAAAACAGAGATTTTGAAAATATTTCTCTAATAATAATATAATACTTGTAGCCCCCAAGTATTGAGCAGAACAAAGTGATGGCTTAAGACTTGCTTAAATATTGCCACTTTCGAAGAAATCCATGTTGTTCATCCCAGTCACTAGTAAAAACTGAATACTCCATATTATGTAGCCCCCAAGTGCCGGGTTGTCATGCTTCCAGCAACCTGGGACTTGTAATTGACTGATGCCCATAAAACTTGAATTGTTGATGGGAGCAATTGGTAGCCCCCAAGGGCCGGCTCATTATGATATGATGAGTCGGGTCTTCCACAAGGCCAAAAAATGACTTTGCATTAACCCCCAAGTGTCATGGTGCATGCTTGCAGCGACATGAGACTTGCATATTTGATATAATCTCAACTTGAATAGTGTAGTCCCCAAGTGTCGGGTCGTAAGCCTGCAGCGACTCGGGACTATTCCTTCCATTGCAAAATAAATCATATTCATCGACAAAATAATATCCATTGCGCTAAAACGACTTTGAAAACCTCAATCATAATATTAATAACCATAATAAAAATCCAGCCATGTTGGCTATTCAAGATAATATAATCCGGTATGAAAATCTTATTCATCCAATATCATAATGAAATTTAACCAAGTTTGGCTATTTGGATAATATAACCCAATGATTTATAAGCGCATGATTCCAATGGCGCAATCCAAATATATACTGGCGACTTAAAGTCCAAAGCCAGGCCGGTTTAATAAACACCGGATAATTTCTCATCATATACTGGCGACTTATCATCTTAAAGCCAGGCTGGTGTAATAAACACCGGATAATTTATCATCATACTGGCGACTTATAATCGAAAGCCAGGTCGGGTTAGTAAACGCCGGTGATTTATAATCATGCTTTATTCAACCTGTTTCTGCATACAACAAGTTTAAAGTGTCCGGGCGGTTTACCGTCGGACGGGTCATAATGCCCAACATATAACCCAGGTTTATAACCAAGGCTGCACTTAAAAATAATCAAATATGAAATATATCATACCTGTGACATTGAATCACATCGTTGGTTTACCAACTTTTTGTAATAGGGGTAATAACCCAGATTTTGAGTACTGAGAACTCCTTCCATATTGTGTCGGTTTATGATAAAACCGTACCAGGTTGTAATAAACGCCGGTTTAACCACACGTAATACTGGCGACTCGTAGTCAAACCAGACCGGGCTGATAGTCTCCGGATTATAACTTGATCGTGTACTGACAACTTGTAGTTGAAAGCCGAGCCAGGTTGATAAACACCGGTTTACTCCATAATAGGATGGTAATAGAAAATCAAACCAGGTAGATAGCCTCCGGATTAAGATTTGACCGTGTTCCGTCAATTTGTAATTTGACAGTCGAACCGGTTTAAGAATTGTCAGTTTAAAAATGCAACAAAAATAAAAGAAACAATTATCAAGGAAAATATTGAAGCAAAGGCAATGATAAAACCATTTGCAAAAAGAGGCTTATTGAGCCGATCAGATGGTGTTACCATGGTCGGACACGACCAAGCATCCCAATGGTGTAGCTATGGTTCAAGTCAGCCAGGTCCCCAAATGAAACAGTGGCATTATGCCGATCAAGAGGCGTGGCAATGGTTCGGGTTCGACCAAGCCCCCAAGTGATTCTATGGCCTTAGGCCGATCAAGAGGCGTGACTGGTTCAGACTTGACCAAGCCCCCAAGTGATGTTTATAAAATTTTCAAGGGGTAAACCAGAGGCCGCTTTAAGACAGAACAACTCCGTGTAACCACACATGATGTAAAAGAACAGAGACCCCGCTTTATGAAGCAGACGCCCCCATGTGATCAATAATATGTCAGGCCAGTAAGGCGGGATACCCATGTTTGAACCGCGCATCGTGGCAGCAGGTCCTCTTCGGCAATTTTTAACTTTTTGCAAGAGATAAATTCTTCTTGAACCGGGATCTTGAACCGGATATTGAGAGCTTCCAAGCTTTGTGGGAGACATCTTTCCCTTGAACCGGGTTTTAAACCGGAATCTTCATTTTTAGCCGGAAATTTTCTGACGACCTTTAAACTCGAACTTGCGAGAAGTTAATTCCTTTTTGAACCAGAAATTCTTAAACCGGATTTGAGAGCTTAAAAGCTTTGTCGGAGAACAAATTTCCCTTGTACCGGATTGTAAACCGGAATCCTTTTCTGATGACCCGAAACTTCTTCATTGAGCCGGGATTTTGTAACTGTCATATACTTTCTAATCCGGGACCGGGTTATATTTCCCTCCAACGTATTGGGGTTCTTGACTTCACTGAAAACCGGCAATGTTTGCTAAGTCATATCATTGTAGCCCCCAAGTCTCAAGGTGGCTCGAGGAGTTGGCTTGAGATTCTCCATATTTGACCGTGATATAAACCGGCATAACTTGTATATCATTGGTGTTGATAACGCGATGTGAATCCACAGAAGGTTGAGGTGACTGCGGTGGGTTATAAATGATCTCGTATGAGCCATGTCAGCAACTCGGCCAATGGTTCCTTCCAACTGGTTGTTTGAAGTTTTTCCAAACTGTAGTGGTGACCTTGTGCGCCTGCCCATTGAACCATCCAGTGCAGACGGCGGCTGATAATATATGATAATTTGCCTCCAATTTTTTGGAAGAAAACCGGGCTTCCCAAATAGTGACTTGCTCATACTCAATAAACAACTCATTCAGACAAGTGCGGCCCAGTGCATTGATGTAGACCAGGCCGCGAGAGACGGACGGTAAAAAACGACCGCCGCATCAGAGGTGGCCCAAAACAGATGAGTCGGCCACAGTGCTATAAACCGGCGCGGGTGAGTCAACCACATTGTCCTGCATCAACAATAGTGCAGACCAAGGCAAAGATAAACTGCTCTTTGACAACAATAATATATGCCAATAAAATATATCTTAGATGGATATCACCTAATGTGCCAGGCCGGAAATGATCCGCCATGAGATTGATGATCGCTTGGTGAAATTGATGTCGCTCACGGATTAACCGGTGCAGACGGGTGAGTCGGCCGCGACGTTTATAAGCCGGCGCGGACAGCGAGTCGACCGCGGCGTTATAAACCGGTGCGGGTGGGAGAATCGGCCGCAGGGGCGAACAATAAGTCAATTGCGTGTGCTGATGTAGCAGGGGTAGCAACCTGCGCAGGATGAGCACTAGTGCAAAAAATAATATCTGCTCACGCCCCTTTTGCAAGACCTTTTTGTGAGGAATAATGGTTCTGCGAAAAAATAGCATAGACCAAATAATTGTTCTTTGATAAAAACAATGTGTTAAGAAAAATAAACTTAGATGGATATCACCTGGCGTTTTTGCCGGATGAACAGGATGCTGGTGTTGGATGATACGGGACGTAGTCGTCGGATAAAAAAGACAACTCATATATATGTACGTCTGATCTGATGTTCCACTAGCAATCAGTAGTCTTGATCCATACGTGGATTAGTACCGCTAGCACTGCTTTGGAAACGAGCTAGCGTATCTTCACGTGGACTCTTCCCTTTGATTGATCCTTTACTTGGGGTCATGCTAGCAAGTACTAGCACTCCATGGATGAATTGTTTATTAGTAGTGAATTGGCATAACTGATTTGCCTTGTAGTAGCGCACTGCTCCTGGACTGCGGCGGCACCCACGGGTTGATGATGGTGGCAGACCGCTCGGCGCGGGGTTGATGGAGGCAGAGGTGACCCAGCGCAGCGGCGGCTCAAACTACAACAACAACGACAGCAGGGCCCAGGCCGGCTTGCAAGCGGAGGTGGCTGCTCAAGACCGCAACGGCGGGAGGCACGGCAGTGGTAGGTTGTTGCGACGAGGCGGCTCAATGGCCGTGGAAGCAGGTCGCCGGGGTGCCGGCGGGTCGACAACGGAGACGGGTCAAGCGGCCTCCTAGACTCTAGAACCGTGAGCTGCTTGAGGTGATGGTAGTGAGCAACGAAACGAAGGTGGCTCAGACGGCGGGTCGATCCGGCGACTCAAGGCGGCCTGCTTCCACGGAAGTGAGTCGGAAGAACGCGTCGGCAAGGTTGGTAACATCAGAAGCGGCGGCGGCCGAGGGCGACGGAGGCCGAGTCCACGTGCATGCCTGGGTCACGTCCGGCTCACCTTGGACGACAGAAGCCGGCGACGAGGTGTACCCCGCCGACGCAGGTGGCTTAACACCAGCTGAGGTCGTAAGGTGGTGACTTGTTGCTCGGGATGGAGGCGGATGCTGGGCGAGGCGCGGCGGCTTGAGGCTGAGGCGGATCCGGCGAGGTACGGCAGCCCGAAGCAGAGGTGAACGAGGGCAGCGGCTCGCGCGGTAATGGAGGCGAGGCCGCGAGCGGCGGAGGCGGGACGGTAGCGGGCGGCTCGCTGGCGAAGCCACCACCGTATCTGTTCCCGAATCGTGGCCTTACCCACGTCCGGGTTGTTTGGCACCTTTTTTTTCAACTGCTGGTCGACGTGCCTGAGGTTTCGGCCTTGATCCGTTGAAAAATTGGCAGAAGGCCTAGGGGGCCACGCCATGAAATAGCGATGGAGTCTGATGCTTCGAATTAGATTTGGACACGGACGACGGTGTTGGTCTCGGCGACTTGTCCCTCGTATCAACTATTTTCGGATGCTAGACTTCGACTCAAACAGCCGGCCGCTCATCGATGAGCGAAACACGCGATCGTGAAGACTCGCCAAAACAGGAAAGAGCGGCCGCCGACGATGTAGATCTAATCGCGCCGGATCTTCTTCATCCGGTTAACCGCAAGCTTCTCGAAACCCTGGAAAGATCCCTCCAAGAACTCAACACCACCGTGCGTTCACCCCACGGTGGGCGCCAACTGTCGTGGAATTGTCACGGCAGATGTCCTTAGTGTCAGGACTTAGTCACGAAGCCAACACATCTATGTGGTAGCTTGAGAGGGGTTGAGTGGGACGAGAGACGCAGGGCGGATCAACACACAAGACAAGGATTTAGGCAGCTTCGGGCCCCGGGAAACATCATCCGGAATAGCCCTACATGCTGTTTGTGGCTAGGTCTCATTATCATCACAAGGGAGTCGCCGTAAACCGTCTCCCTTCTAGTTGTGTTTAGCCCTAGAGATCGTTTCTTGTTGATTGTAGCTTCTCCCTCTTTGGGGAGCCCTGCCCCTCCTTATATATGTTGAAGGGGCGGTTTACATGTGGAGTCCTATTAGGATTAGGACTAGTCTATCTCTAATACAAACCGGATACAAGTCCTGGTCTTAACTCCTTGTAAGGTAAATATTCCTCATGCCTTTCCTCTTAAACCGGCCCACCATAGTATGAACCGGCCTTCATGAACCGCCCGTTGGGCCACCGGGTCTTGTCGCTTCGCTGACCCGCCTGCCGGATTACCAATGAACCGTAAACCGCCAGGTCCAAACCGCCAAGTCTTAGCCGGGTCTCAAGTAAACTGCCAAGTAAACCGCCAAGTCTTAGCCGGATTAACAGTGAATCGTCAAGTCTTAGCCGGGTCTCAAGTAAACCGCCAAGTCCGGCCGGATTATACTTCCGGCCGGTTTATGCCGCGGGGTATATCCCCGACACATCCTATAACCTGTAATAATTCTTTGTGGAATCAATTCATCTTTATCATTAGAATGACAGTAATACCTCCCTTCTTAGGGACACAATGGACATGACTTACCCACTGACTATCAACAACGGGATAAATTATACCTGCCTCAAGGAGCTTTAATATTTCCTTTCTTACCACTTCTTTCATCTTAGGATTTAGCAATCGTTGGTGATCAATAACTGGTTTGGCGTCTTTTTCCAAATTTATTTTGTGTTGACATAGAGTGGGACTAATGCCTTTAAGATCACCAAGAGTATATCCAATAGCAGCGCGGTGCTTCTTCAGAGTTTTCAATAATTTTTCTTCCTCCTTCTCTGAAAGGTTAGCACTAATAATAACATGATATATCTTCTTTTCATCAAGATAAGCATATTTAAGAGTATCGGGTAATGGTTTAAGCTCAAACACGGGATCACCCTTGGGTGGAGGAGGATCCCCTAGGATTTCAATAGGCAAGTTGTGTTTTAGAATAGGTCCCTGTTTAAAGAATACTTCATCTATTTCCCTTCTTTCATTCGTGAACATATCATTTTCATGGTCTACCAAATATTGTTCTAAAGGATCAGTAGGAGGCATGGCAATAGAAGCAAGACCAATAATTTCATCTTTACTAGGCAATTCCTCGTCACGAGGTTGTCTATGAAACTTAGCAAAATTAAACTCATGAGACATATCCCCTAAACCAATAGAAACAATATCCTTATTGCAGTCTATCTTAGCACTAACAGTATTCAAGAAGGGTCTACCAAATATAATGGGACAAAAGCTATCTTGTGGGGAACCAAGAACAAGAAAATTAGCAGGATATTTAACCTTCCCACACAAGACTTCAACATCTCTAAAAATCCCAATTGGTGAAATAGTATATCTATTGGCAAGCTTAATGGTAACATCGATATCTTCTATCTCAGCAGGTGCAATATCATGCATAATTTCTTTGTATAAGGAATGAGGTATTGCACTTGAACTGGCACCCATATCACATAAGCCACGATAGCAATGCTCTCCTATTTTAACAGATATAACAGACATGCCTACAACAGGTCTATGTTTATTTTTAGTATCAGGTCTAGCAGCTTCATCATAGAAGTAAATAACATGCCCATCAATATTATCGGCCAGGAGATCTTTAACCATAGCAATATTAGGTTCAACTTTAACTTGCTCAGGGGGTTTGTGTGTCCTAATATTACTTTTGTTAACCACAGTTGAAACTTTAGCATGATCCTTTATTCTAACAGGGAAAGGTGGTTTCTCAATATAAGCAGCAGGAACAACATGATCATTATAAGTGATAGTCTTTTCTTCAACTTTAATAGGTGCAACTACTTTTACTTCAATGGGAGTATTATATTTAAACCACTTCTCCTTAGGGAGATCGACATGAGTAGCAAAGGATTCACAGAAAGAAGCTACTATCTCAGAGTCAAGTCCATATTTAGTGCTAAATTCATGGAAAGCATCGGTATCCATAAAAGATTTAACACAATCAAACTTAGGTGTTATACCTGACTCCTTACCTTCATCGAGGTCCCAATCTTCAGAGTTGCGTTTAATTCTTTCCAATAAATCCCATTTGAATTCAATAGTCTTCATCATAAAAGATCCAGTACAAGAAGTATCGAGCATGGAGCAATTACTTAGAGAAAGCCAAGCATAAATTTTTTGAATAATAATTTCTTTTGAAAGCTCGTGATTGGGGCATGCATATAACATTGACTTAAGTCTCCCCCAATATTGAGCGATGCTTTCTCCTTCATGAGGCCAAAAATTATATATATAATTACGATCACGATGAACAAGATGCATAGGATAAAACTTCTGATGAAATTCCACTTTCAATCGCTTGTAGTCCCATGATCCCATATCATCACATAGCCTATACCATGTCAATGCCTCTCCCTTCAAAGATAAAGGGAATACCTTCTTCTTGATAACATCATCGGGCACACCTGCAAGCTTAAATAGTCCACAAACTTCATCAACATAGATTAGGTGTAAATCGGGATGCAATGTTTCATCACCTGTGAAAGGATTAGATAGCAGTTTCTCTATCATACCCGAAGGAATTTCAAAGTAAACATTTTCAGTAGGTTCAGTATGTTGAGGAGCAACTCTTTTCTCTACTGGTCGGGGTGAAGAAACCCTAAACAAGCCCCTTAAAGGATTATGTTCCACAGTAACAAGTGACAGTAAATTTCAGCACACCATATAAATTTTTCCTTACCAAATTCCACCTACCAAAGGTGCTTCACTCCCGGTAACGGCGCCATAAAAGAGTCTTGATGACCCACAAGTGTAGGGGATCTATCGTAGCCTTTTCGATAAGTAAGAGTGTCGAACCCAATGAGGAGCAGAAGGAAATGATAAGCAATTTTCAGTAAGGTATTCTCTGCAAGCACTGAAATTATCGGTAACAGATAGTTTTGTGATAAGGTAATTTGTAACGAGTAGCAAGTAATAAAAGTAAATAAGGTGCAGCAAGATGGCCCAATCCTTTTTGTAGCAAAGGACAAGCTTGGACAAACTCTTATATAAAGGAAAGCGCTCCCGAGGACACATGGGAATTATCGTCAAGCTAGTTTTCATCACGTTCATATGATTCGTGTTCGGTACTTTGATAATTTGATATGTGGGTGGACCAGTGCTTGGGTACTGTCCTTACTTGGACAAGCATCCCACTTATGATTAACCCCCATTGCAAGCATCCGCAACTACAACAGAAGTATTAAGGTAAACCTAACCATAGCATGAAACATATGGATCCAAATCAGCCCCTTACGAAGCAACGCATAAACTAGGGTTTACGCTTCTGTCACTCTAGCAACCCATCATCTACTTATTACTTCCCAATGCCTCCGTCTAGGCCCAAACAATGGTGAAGTGTCATGTAGTCGACGTTCACATGACACCACTAGAGGGATGACAACATACATCTCATCAAAATATCGAACGAATACCAAATTCACATGACTACTTATAGCAAGACTTCTCCCATGTCCCCAGGAACAAACGTAACTACTCACAAAGCATATTCATGTTCATAATCAGAGGGGTATTAATATGCATAATGGATCTGAACATATGATCTTCCACCAAGTAAAACAACTAGCATCAACTACAAAGAGTAATCAACACTACTAGCAACCCACAGGTACCAATCTGAGGTTTGGATACAAGAGATGAACTAGGGTTTGAGATGAGATGGTGCTGGTGAAGATGTTGATGGAGATTAACCCCCTCCCGATGAGAGGATCGTTGGTGATGACGATGGTGATGATTCCCCCTCCCGGAGGGAAGTTTCCCTGGCAGAACAGCTCCACCGGAGCCCTAGATTGGTTCCGCCAAGGTTCCGCCTCGTGGCGGCGGAGTTTCGTCCCCGTGAGCTTGCTTATGATTTTTTCCTCGACGAAAGACCTCATATAGCAAAAGATGGGCATCGAAGGGCCACTAGGGGCCCACGAGGCAGGGGCGCGCCCAGGGGGGTAGGGCGCACCCCCACCCCGTGGCCAGGGTGTGGGCCCCTCTAGAACTTTCTCCGCTCAGTATTTTTTATATATTCTGGAAACTTCCGTGAAGTTTCAGGACTTTTGGAGCTGTGCAGAATAGGTCTCTAATATTTGCTCCTTTTCCAGCCCAGAATCCCAGCTGTCGGCATTCTCCCTCTTCATGTAAACCTTGTAAAATAAGAGAGAATAGACATAAGTATTATGACATAATGTGTAATAACAGCCCATAATGCAATAAATATCGATATAAAAGCATGATGCAAAATGGACGTATTAGTGTGCGGCAGTAATCCTTGGTGGGGAGAAGCGAGATGATCTCCTCAAGGATGACGTCCGGGAGATCGCTGATGCAGTCTACGGGAGATTCTACCGGTTCCTC